>NW_026689823.1:92500-137500 GCF_943734765.1 Anopheles ziemanni | reverse complement strand
CCACATAGGGCAAGCTAGAATGAACTATCTTACCCAGGACCGCCGGAGCAGTGTGGACCAGTGGAGGACTACACAATCATGAGGTTTGATATCGACTTGTGTGTTTCAATAGGGTACCGATGGTATGTTTTGAACCGATTTGATTTAGCCATTCTGAAGTCATCACTTGGTTGAAGCGCTGAACTAGGGAGGGGCATCGTTTACATATATATTGGTTTTCGCATGCTCTACTAGGTTAATGTCATAGGGTTGGCTATCGAGCATGCCCAAGTGATGACTTGATTGTGTGCTTGCTTGAATTCTTCACATTTCATACCATCGGTTAGTTGTCGAATCATTCCTCGATCATAACCTTCGTTCTTGGTTCATGTATGCTCTCTTCCACATAGGGCAAGCTAGAATTAACTATCTTACCCAGGACCGCCGAAGCAGCGTGGACCAGGGGAGAACTATACTTTGTCTTGTATGCCCTCTTCCACATAGGGCAAGCTAGAATGAACTATCTTACCCAGGACCGCCGGAGCAGCGTGGACCAGTGGAGGACTATACTTTGTTCATTACACCACAGTATTAAGTATGGTGTCCTCTTCCACATAGGGCAAGCTAGAACTAACTATCTTACCCAGGACCGCCGAAGCGGTGTGGACCAGGGGAGGACTATACTTTATACTTCACACACTAGCCATACTGAAGTCATCACTTGGTTGAAGCGCTGAACTACGGCGGGGTAATCGTTTACAGGTTATAATCATATAGCTGCATGCTCATTAGTAGATAATGGAATATTGTATGGCAATATGAGCATGCCCAAGTGATGACTTTGTTTCAAGCTCAACAGGTAGGGTATTGAGTCCTCTTCCACATAGGGCAAGCTAGAATAAACTATCTTACCCAGGACCGCCGGAGCAGCGTGGACCAGTGGAGGACTCTATACTTTATACTTCACACCACAGTATTGAGTACGACTTGCATAAAGCCCCTAATGAGAACCACGAGGGCTCTCTCAATGTAGAACCACGAGGGCTCTAGTACCGATTCTCTCGGTACGGCTTGGTCCGTGTTCCTTTATGCTTGTACTCTAAGTATTAAGTATTGTGTCCTCTTCCACATAGGGCAAGCTAGAACTAACTATCTTACCCAGGACCGCCGAAGCAGTGTGGACCAGGGGAGGACTATACTTTATACTTCACACACTAGCCATACTGAAGTCATCACTTGGTGGGGGTGAACTACGGCGGTATCTATCGTTTTGGTTCGGTCTATATAGGGTCGCTTGCATGCTCATTCGAATATAATGTAATTGTGTATGGCAATATGAGCATGCCCAAGTGATGACTTTGTTTCAAGCTCAACAGGTAGGGTATTGAGTCCTCTTCCACATAGGGCAAGCTAGAATGAACTATCTTACCCAGGACCGCCGGAGCAGCGTGGACCAGTGGAGGACTCTATACTTTATACTTCACACCACAGTATTGAGTACTTCTTGCATAAAGCCCCTAATGAGAACCACGAGGGCTCTCTCAATGTAGAACCACAAGGGCTCTAGTACCGATTCTCTCGGTACGGCTTGGTCCGTGTTCCTTTATGCTTGTACTCTTAGAAAGTCTCAACCCGGAGGTCTTGACTTTGATTGTCATAGTTGGACTACGACGGGGTATCCGACTCATCGAATACCCCAGAAGCACACCATCTTTCGGGTAGGCGGTACGCGTACCTCCGGACGCGGAAGTCTCAACCCGGAGGTCTTGACTTTGTATTGTCATAGTTGGACTACGACGGGGTATCCGACTCATCGAATACCCCAGAAGCACACCATCTTTCGGGTAGGCGGTACGCGTACCTCCGGACGCGGAAGTCTCAACCCGGAGGTCTTGACTTTGATTGTCATAGTTGGACTACGACGGGGCATCCGACCATTGCTGATCGAACACCCCTGATTCACCATCTTTCGGGTAGGCGGTACGCGTACCTCCGGACGCGGAAGTCTCAACCCGGAGGTCTTGACTTTGATTGTCATAGTTGGACTACGACGGGGTATCCGACTCATCGAATACCCCAGAAGCACACCATCTTTCGGGTAGGCGGTACGCGTACCTCCGGACGCGGAAGTCTCAACCCGGAGGTCTTGACTTTGATTGTCATAGTTGGACTACGACGGGGTATCCGACTCATCGAATACCCCAGAAGCACACCATCTTTCGGGTAGGCGGTACGCGTACCTCCGGACGCGGAAAGTCTCAACCCGGAGGTCTTGACTTTGGTTGTCATAGTTGGACTATGACGGGGCATCCGACCATTGCTGATCGAACACCCCTGTTACACCATCTTTCGGATAGGCGGTGCGCGACACCACCGACGCGGAAAGTCTCAACCCGGAGGTCTTGACTTTGTATTGTTGGATAGTCCTCTTCCACTATAGGGCAAGCTGGAAATATTCCATTTTACCCAGGACTGCCGAGGCAGCGTGGACCAGGGGAGAACTTCACGGAATCTTCAGGCATCCATGATTGCCATAGTGCGTAAGCCGCCGCTGTGCGCGTCAACTCGTTCCCCGTGAGGAGGAGTCTAGCCGCCGCTAAAAGACGAAGCATTAAGTGTCCTCATTCCACTATAGGGCAAGCTAGAATTAACTATCTTACCCAGGACCGCCGAAGCAGCGTGGACCAGGCGAGGACTATACTTTATACTTCACACCACAGTATTGAGTACGACTTGCATAAAGCCCCTAATGAGAACCACGAGGGCTCTCTCAATGTAGAACCACGAGGGCTCTAGTACCGATTCTCTCGGTACGGCTTGGTCCGTGTTCCTTTATGCTTGTACTCGCGGAAAGTCTCAACCCGGAGGTCTTGACTTTGATTGTCATAGTTGGACTACGACGGGGCATCCGACCATTGCTGACCGAACACCCCTGATTCATCATCTTTCGGATAGGAGGTGGGCGCACCTCCTACGCGGAAGTCTCAACCCGGAGGTTCGGACTTAGAGTTTTTCCCATTTAAAAGTTTTTCTCTTAGCCATACTGAAGTCATCACTTGGTGAACGATTGAACTAGGGCGGGTTAATCGTTTATAGGTATCATGTGGTTTGCATGCTCTCTTAGGTTAAGGTCATGTGGTTGGCTATCGAGCATGCCCAAGTGATGACTTTGTTTCACGCTTGCTTGATTTCTTCATGATTCCCTGTTATATAGTGTAATCATTCGAGAACAGGGAATCTTTGGTTTTGCTCAACAGGTATTGGATGTCAACTTGGTATCTAGATCGCATTAAGTCTCAACCCTTAGGTTCGGACTTGTATAGTGACATCTTGTTACGGTCTTGAGTCTCAACCCGCAGGTTCGGACTACTTAGTGTTTGATCGAATATAATATGGCAACTTGTGCCTAAGTCTCAACCCGCAGGTTCGGACTTCTGTTTATTTGGCCAATGTATGTATAAGGCAACTTGTGCCTAAGTCTCAACCCGCAGGTTCGGACTTGTGTATTTGTTCGAAGTCATGTATAAGGCAACGTGTGCCTAAGTCTCAACCCGCAGGTTCGGACTTGTTAGTGTTTCGTCAACTTTCATATGGCAACTTGTGCCTAAGTCTCAACCCGCAGGTTCGGACTTGTGTATTTGTTCGAAGTCATGTATAAGGCAACTTGTGCCTAAGTCTCAACCCGCAGGTTCGGACTTGTGTATTTGTTCGAAGTCATGTATAAGGCAACGTGTGCCTAAGTCTCAACCCGCAGGTTCGGACTTGTTAGTGTTACGTCAATTATCATATGGCAACTTGTGCCGAAGTCTCAACCCGCAGGTTCGGACTTCTATAGTGTTTCGTCAATTATCATATGGCAACTTGTGCCGAAGTCTCAACCCGCAGGTTCGGACTTCTGGAAGGATCACTTGGCCACTAATGATCCTTCCGCAGGTTCACCTACGGAAACCTTGTTACGACTTTTACTTCCTCTAAATCATCAAGTTCGGTCAACTTCGATAAAGCAGACGCGGTTCACGAGGATCCAGCGAACGATCATCTCCAAAGACCTCACTAAATAATCCATCGGTAGTAGCGACGGGCGGTGTGTACAAAGGGCAGGGACGTATTCAACGCTGGCTGATGACCAGCACTTACTAGAAGTTCCGAGTTCATATGGACCATTGCAATCCATAATCCCTACTAAGTGAGTATTTGAGTGATTTCCCGTTCCTCTCGGAATAGGAGACACGCTGCTACCCACATTGTAGCACGCGTGTAGCCCAGAACATCTAAGGGCATCACGGACCTGTTATCGCTCGATCTCATTTTGCTAAACACAAATTGTCCTGCTAAGCAGCGTACCGTAAGTGCACTTGCGCACACGAACAGCGAAGGTGTCAGGTCATACTCCACCGAAAGGTCCTAACCCGTTCCAATCGGCATCGACGCATTAACGCTGACTGCGTTCTAGTTAGCATATGTGAGTCACGTTCGTTATCGGAATTAACCAGACAAATCAATCCACGAACTAAGAACGGCCATGCACCACTACCCTTAAATTTGAGAAAGAGCTATTAATCTGTCTCACCTCCATAAGTTCGGACCTGGTAAGTTTTCCCGTGTTGAGTCAAATTGAACCGCAAGCTCCATTTCATTGTGGTGCCCTTCCGTCAATTCCTTTAAGTTTCAACTTTGCAACCATACTTCCCCCGGAACCTGACTTTGGTTTCCCGGAAGCTACTGAGAGCACCTGGTTGTAGCGTCTCCCAATTGCTAGTTGGCATCGTTTACGGTTAGAACTAGGGCGGTATCTAATCGCCTTCGATCCTCTAACTTTCGTTCTTGATTAAAGAAAGCATCCTTGACAAATGCCTTCGCTTTAGTTAGTCTTACGACGGTCTACGAATTTCACCTCTCGCGCCGTAATACTAGTGTCCCCAACTACTTCTGTTAATCATTACCTCCGGTCTGAGTACAAACCAATGAAAGATTAGACCAAGGTCGTATTCCATTATTCCATGCAAGATTATTCTAGGGCGTTTGGGCACCCTGCTTTAAGCACTCTAATTTGTTCAAGGTAAACGTGAGCGGTCGAGCTCTATGTTACACTTGCACCCGTTGAAGGGCACACCATGACACAGACTTGGTGCCCTACCACACCATTGAGTCGCAACCAGATTCCGACTTGGCCCACCGACCACGGGTTGACCGGGTCGGCGGAGCCGGACTGTGTTGGACAAGTATCAACTTCGAACGTTTTAACCGCAACAATTTTAATATACGCTAGTGGAGCTGGAATTACCGCGGCTGCTGGCACCAGACTTGCCCTCCACTTGATCCTCGTAGAAGGATTTATGCTCTACTCATTCCAATTATGAAACATCATTAAAGAGTTTCATATTGTTATTTCTCGTCACTACCTCCCCGTCCCGGGATTGGGTAATTTACGCGCCTGCTGCCTTCCTTGGATGTGGTAGCCATTTCTCAGGCTCCCTCTCCGGAATCGAACCCTGATTCCCCGTTACCCGTTGCAACCATGGTAGTCCTCTATACTACCATCCATAGTTGATAGGGCAGATATTTGCGAGATCTGTCGTCGGTGCGAGACCATACGATCAGCATCATTATCCAGACTTCAACTCAATGACACGGAGAACCCGCGATTGGTTTGACTAATAAGTGCACCAGTTCCCGCGAGGGTCCTGGCATGTTGCATGTATTAGCTCTAGATTTTCCACAGTTATCCAAGTAACTAGGTTGATGATCTCGTAAATTATAGCTGTTATACTGAGCCTTATGCGGTTTCACATTAAATCTGTTTGTACTTAGACATGCATGGCTTAACCTTTGAGACGAGCGTATATTACTGGTAGGATCAACCAGAATTCCGACTTTGCGTTCGAATGTTCATTGTCCCATTGCACCCGGAGGAGCAAACACCACGTTCTATAGGTTGTCAAGTCCGGTAGCACACGGGAGGCGAGCCCCCGTGCGAACCTCATTGCCCTCGTATCACACACACCCGATGCACCGGACAGGCACTTGAGCGGCATTCGACTCCGCTAAGCGCTCGTGCGCCCGATTGTGCATGCGCTGACGGGGCCTTCATACCCCTACCACAGCGACCTTATGCCAAACTTCCATGAATACTTAGGTGAGCTGACAAGGGCCTTCATTTCCCTACCATCAACTAAAGGACACGCTAGGCGCGTCCGATCATTGCAACTGCGGGGCTTTCATACCCCAATCACCACAGTACGCAATTCACCAGAGTTTAATCACAACCCCCCCGGACATGGCACACTATTAACTTGCAACAAAACTTAGTGTGTGCCGGGCACATCGGTTCCACAAAATCATTCCCGATGTACCCCAATTGGGGTTGTGAACGCATCCATGGTCCTCTGACACACCCAACCAAGCGTGGATACTACATACCTCAAACACCCAGTACACTAACAGACAAATCAATATATGGTTGCTTTCCCCCAGACATTTGCCAATCACTTGGCACCCGGACGGGAACTCGCTCCTGATTGCGCCATTGCCACCCATTTGCCAAGAGCGAGTTCTGTATGTAGATTTCATTTGGAAAGACAACCGTGTACTGGATATTCTATCCGACGATTACAGATGACGAGTACGAGACTCGACTACACTCACGGATAATACATTTTGGGTCGAGATTGCTTTCGGGGTTTTCGATTGGTCTTGCGCTTGTAAACGTATAACTTTGACTTGTGGTAACCTCGGTATGTTAGTCGATCACGTGGTTGTGAACTGGGTAGGGGTGGGCAATCTGTTCACTTGCACTCTGGGTAGGAATATGGTGAGCGCTATAGGTTAAAGATCATGGTATGGTTCCATCGTGATGACTTTCGCTAGATAGTAGTATGTTTGGATAGTTATAACGTTTTTGGCCATTTGTTCATAGTGTTCGGTTCATTCAGGAATTCGATTGGTCTTTGCTTCACACACGTGGTCGATCACTTGGATGTGAACTAGGGTGAGATTAAGGTGTTCACTAGTGCTCTTCGGTTTTGGATCAGTAATGAGCACTTGATTGGTTTCGCATAATATGTATCCATAGTGATGACTCTTTCCAGCTTAAGATTTCGTTACCGGTTTCGAATCCTCCCCACGTTCGCTTTTACTTGGTTAGGTTTTCGAGTGTAGATTTGAAAGCAATCTCATGTATGTATCCCATCTGATATAAGCCACTGACAGTTCATGTCACCTCGTTCAACTCTCGCTGGGTCACAGAAGTATGTTACTGCGCCCATTATCCCTACTCGGATAGGTTCGGTTCGTTCGTTTTATACTACGGTGAGTAAACTCAATTTGTGCATCGCATAGCCATGGAAAGCAAGCTTTCGCGGGCCTCTTCGACTGTTTTGATACGAGCTGTGCCCGTGATGCTTGTCATCCCAGGATACTAGACCCCTTTGGACGACCGCATGACCATCAGAAAGTAAATTCCACGTTCGATTTGGGGTGTGAACCCCGAACATAAAGTCTTTGTGTAGAACCACGAGGGCTCTATAGTACCGATTCTCTCGGTACGCTTGGTCCGTGTTCCTTTATGTTCGTACTCTTGTGAATAAGATTCACGTTCGTTTTGGGATATTTGCTACTGTCACCGTTTGAGTACTATGGGGCTTGAACCCCTAACATAAAGTCTTTGTGTAGAACCACGAGGGTTCTATAGTACCGATTCTCTCGGTACGCTTGGTCCGTGTTCCTTTATGTTCGTACTCTTGTGTGTATAATATTCATGTTCGGTTTGGGATATTTGCTACTTTCACCAGGGTCCCGTTCTTCATACAAGTCTGCCTTGCTAATGTGGTAACTTTATAGTGTAGTTCTGACATCCCAATTTTGGGACTTAGCCGATTTTTCGTATATTTCCATATGACCCATAGGGTCCCTTTCTTCATACAAGCTTGCCTAGGGCGATCGGTCAAAACTTGTCTTACTATTCGATTGGTCTTCGCACTTTCACCCTAGGCAGTTCGCCTAGGTCTGTCTTCTTGAGGAGGCCAAAACCCGAAATAAGGAGGTTCGGCCGACCCTGAAACCTCCCCTGTCTGAACTACACTAACCCGATTTTTCAGGGTCCTCAGCGCCATACAACTTTGCCTAGGTCACTTGTACTCTTGACTTAGGCCATCCGACTTGGTCCGTGTTTCTTCCTAGGGTTCACCTAGGTACTTTGCCTTGCTTGATGTGGTAACTTTTTAGTGTAGTTCAGACATCCTAATTTTGGGACTTAGCCGATTTTTCATGTATTTCCATATGACCCATAGGGTCCCTTTCTTCATACAAGCTTGCCTAGGCCGATCGGTCAAAACTTGTCTTACTATTCGATTGGTCTTCGCACTTTCACCCTAGGCAGTTCGCCTAGGTCTGTCTTCCTGAGGAGGCCAAAACCCGAAATAAGGAGGTCCAGCCGACCCTGAAACCTCCCCTGTCTTAACTACACTAACCCGATTTTTCATGGTCCTTAGCGCCATACAACTTTGCCTAGGTCACTTGTACTCTTGACTTAGGCCATCTGACTTGGTCCGTGTTTCTTCCTAGGATTCACCTAGGTACTTTGCCTTGCTTGATGTGGTAACTTTTTAGTGTAGTTCAGACATCCCAATTTCGGGACTTAGCCGATTTTTCGTATATTTCCATATGACCCATAGGGTCCCTTTCTTCATACAAGCTTGCCTAGGGCGATCGGTCAAAACTTGTCTTACTATTCGATTGGTCTTCGCACTTTCACCCTAGGCACTTTGCCTAGGTCTGTCTTCTTGAGGAGGCCAAAACCCGAAATAAGGAGGTTCAGCCGACCCAGAAACCTCCCCTGTCTGAACTACACTAACCCGATTTTTCAGGGTCCTCAGCGCCATACAACTTTGCCTAGGTCACTTGTACTCTTGACTTAGGCCATCCGACTTGGTCCGTGTTTCTTCCTAGGGTTCACCTAGGTACTTTGCCTTGCTTGATGTGGTAACTTTTTAGTGTAGTTCAGACATCCTAATTTTGGGACTTAGCCGATTTTTCATGTATTTCCATATGACCCATAGGGTCCCTTTCTTCATACAAGCTTGCCTAGGGCGATCGGTCAAAACTTGTCTTACTATTCGATTGGTCTTCGCACTTTCACCCTAGGCAGTTTGCCTAGGTGTAGCTTCTTGAGGAGGTCAAAACCCAAAATAAGGAGGTTCAGCCGACCCAAAAACCTCCCCTGTCTAAACTACACTAACCAGATTTTTCAGGGTCCTCACCGTCATACAACTTTGCCTAGGTCACTTGTTCTCTTGACTTAGGCCATCTGACTTGGTCCGTGTTTCTTGCTAGGGTTCACCTAGGTACTTTGCCTTGCTTGATGTGGTAACTTTTTAGTGTAGTTCAGACATCCCAATTTTGGGACTTAGCCGATTTTTCATGTATTTCCATATGACCCATAGGGTCCCTTTCTTCATACAAGCTTGCCTAGGGCGATCGGTCAAAACTTGTCTTACTATTCGATTGGTCTTCGCACTTTCACCCTAGGCAGTTTGCCTAGGTGTAGCTTCTTGAGGAGGTCAAAACCCAAAATAAGGAGGTTCAGCCGACCCAAAAACCTCCCCTGTCTAAACTACACTAACCAGATTTTTCAGGGTCCTCACCGTCATACAACTTTGCCTAGGTCACTTGCACTCTTGACTTAGGCCATCTGACTTGGTCCGTGTTTCTTGCTAGGGTTCACCTAGGTAGTTTGCCTTGCTTGATGTGGTAACTTTTTAGTGTAGTTCTGACATCCCAATTTTGGGACTTAGCCGATTTTTCATGTATTTCCATATGACCCTTAGGGTCCCTTTCTTCATACAAGCTTGCCTAGGGCGATCGGTCAAAACTTGTCTTACTATTCGATTGGTCTTCGTACTTTCACCCTAGGCAGTTTGCCTAGGTGTAGCTTCTTGATGAGGCCAAAACCCAAAATAAGGGGGTTCGGCCGACCCAAAAACCTACCCTGTCTAAACTACACTAACCAGATTTTTCAGGGTCCTCAGCGCCATACAACTTTGCCTAGGTCACTTGTTCTATTGACTTAGGCCATCTGACTTGGTCCGTGTTTCTTCCTAGGGTTCACCTAGGTACTTTGCCTTGCTTGGTGTGGTAACTTTTTAGTGTAGTTCTGACATCCTCATTTTGGGACTTAGCCGATTTTTCGTAAAATACCATATGACCCATATGGGTCCTTTCCTTCATATAAGTTTGCCTTGCTTGGTATGGTAACATTTGAGTGTAGTTCTGACATCATCATTTTGGGACTTAGCCGATTTTTCGTAAAATACCATATGACCCATCAGGGTCCTTGCCTTCATATAAGTTTGCCTTGCTTGGTGTGGTAACCTTTGAGTGTAGTTCTGACATCATCATTTTGGGACTTAGCCGATTTTTCGTAAAATACCATATGACCCATCAGGGTCCTTTGCTTCATATAAGTTTGCCTTGCTTGGTATGGTAACATTTGAGTGTAGTTCTGACATCATCATTTTGGGACTTAGCCGATTTTTCGTAAAATACCATATGACCCATATGGGTCCTTTGCTTCATATAAGTTTGCCTTGCTTGGTGTGGTAACTTTTTAGTGTAGTTCTGACATCCCCATTTTGGGACTTAGCCGATTTTTCGTAAAATACCATATGACCCATCAGGGTCCTTGCCTTCATATAAGTTTGCCTTGCTTGGTGTGGTAACATTTGAGTGTAGTTCTGACATCCCCATTTTGGGACTTAGCCGATTTTTCGATCAATACCATATGACCCATCAGGGTCCTTTGCTTCATATAAGTTTGCCTTGCTTGGTGTGGTAACATTTGAGTGTAGTTCTGACATCATCATTTTGGGACTTAGCCGATTTTTCGTAAAATACCATATGACCCATCAGGGTCCTTGCCTTCATATAAGTTTGCCTTGCTTGGTATGGTAACATTTGAGTGTAGTTCTGACATCATCATTTTGGGACTTAGCCGATTTTTCGTAAAATACCATATGACCCATATGGGTCCTTTGCTTCATATAAGTTTGCCTTGCTTGGTGTGGTAACTTTTTAGTGTAGTTCTGACATCCCCATTTTGGGACTTAGCCGATTTTTCGTAAAATACCATATGACCCATCAGGGTCCTTGCCTTCATATAAGTTTGCCTTGCTTGGTGTGGTAACATTTGAGTGTAGTTCTGACATCCCCATTTTGGGACTTAGCCGAGTTTTCGATCAATACCATATGACCCATCAGGGTCCTTTGCTTCATATAAGTTTGCCTTGCTTGGTGTGGTAACATTTGAGTGTAGTTCTGACATCCCCATTTTGGGACTTAGCCGATTTTTCGATCCATACCATATGACCCATCAGGGTCCTTTGCTTCATATAAGTTTGCCTTGCTTGGTGTGGTAACATTTGAGTGTAGTTCTGACATCCCCATTTTGGGACTTAGCCGATTTTTCGTAAAATACCATATGACCCATCAGGGTCCTTTGCTTCATATAAGTTTGCCTTGCTTGGTGTGGTAACATTTGAGTGTAGTTCTGACATCCCCATTTTGGGACTTAGCCGATTTTTCGTAAAATACCATATGACCCATATGGGTCCTTTGCTTCATATAAGTTTGCCTTGCTTGGTGTGGTAACATTTGAGTGTAGTTCTGACATCATCATTTTGGGACTTAGCCGATTTTTCGTAAAATACCATATGACCCATCAGGGTCCTTGCCTTCATATAAGTTTGCCTTGCTTGGTATGGTAACATTTGAGTGTAGTTCTGACATCATCATTTTGGGACTTAGCCGATTTTTCGTAAAATACCATATGACCCATATGGGTCCTTTGCTTCATATAAGTTTGCCTTGCTTGGTGTGGTAACTTTTTAGTGTAGTTCTGACATCCCCATTTTGGGACTTAGCCGATTTTTCGTAAAATACCATATGACCCATCAGGGTCCTTGCCTTCATATAAGTTTGCCTTGCTTGGTGTGGTAACATTTGAGTGTAGTTCTGACATCCCCATTTTGGGACTTAGCCGAGTTTTCGATCAATACCATATGACCCATCAGGGTCCTTTGCTTCATATAAGTTTGCCTTGCTTGGTGTGGTAACATTTGAGTGTAGTTCTGACATCCCCATTTTGGGACTTAGCCGATTTTTCGATCCATACCATATGACCCATCAGGGTCCTTTGCTTCATATAAGTTTGCCTTGCTTGGTGTGGTAACATTTGAGTGTAGTTCTGACATCCCCATTTTGGGACTTAGCCGATTTTTCGTAAAATACCATATGACCCATCAGGGTCCTTTGCTTCATATAAGTTTGCCTTGCTTGGTGTGGTAACATTTGAGTGTAGTTCTGACATCCCCATTTTGGGACTTAGCCGATTTTTCGTAAAATACCATATGACCCATATGGGTCCTTTGCTTCATATAAGTTTGCCTTGCTTGGTGTGGTAACATTTGAGTGTAGTTCTGACATCCCCATTTTGGGACTTAGCCGATTTTTCGTAAAATACCATATGACCCATCAGGGTCCTTGCCTTCATATAAGTTTGCCTTGCTTGGTATGGTAACATTTGAGTGTAGTTCTGACATCATCATTTTGGGACTTAGCCGATTTTTCGTAAAATACCATATGACCCATATGGGTCCTTTGCTTCATATAAGTTTGCCTTGCTTGGTGTGGTAACTTTTTAGTGTAGTTCTGACATCCCCATTTTGGGACTTAGCCGATTTTTCGTAAAATACCATATGACCCATCAGGGTCCTTTGCTTCATATAAGTTTGCCTTGCTTGGTGTGGTAACATTTGAGTGTAGTTCTGACATCCCCATTTTGGGACTTAGCCGATTTTTCGATCCATACCATATGACCCATCAGGGTCCTTTGCTTCATATAAGTTTGCCTTGCTTGGTGTGGTAACATTTGAGTGTAGTTCTGACATCCCCATTTTGGGACTTAGCCGATTTTTCGTAAAATACCATATGACCCATCAGGGTCCTTTGCTTCATATAAGTTTGCCTTGCTTGGTGTGGTAACATTTGAGTGTAGTTCTGACATCCCCATTTTGGGACTTAGCCGATTTTTCGTAAAATACCATATGACCCATCAGGGTCCTTTGCTTCATATAAGTTTGCCTTGCTTGGTGTGGTAACATTTGAGTGTAGTTCTGACATCCCCATTTCGGGACTTAGCCGATTTTTCGTAAAATACCATATGACCCATCAGGGTCCTTTGCTTCATATAAGTTTGCCTTGCTTGGTGTGGTAACACATGAGTGTAGTTCTGACATCCCCATTTTGGGACTTAGCCGATTTTTCGTAAAATACCATATGACCCATCAGGGTCCTTTGCTTCATATAAGTTTGCCTTGCTTGGTGTGGTAACATTTGAGTGTAGTTCTGACATCCCCATTTTGGGACTTAGCCGATTTTTCGTAAAATACCATTTGACCCATCAGGGTCCTTTGCTTCATATAAGTTTGCCTTGCTTGGTGTGGTAACACATGAGTGTAGTTCTGACATCCCCATTTTGGGACTTAGCCGATTTTTCGATCAATTCCATATGACCCATCAGGGTCCTTTTTCTTCATATAAGTTTCCCAAGACTTAGTGTTTTTTACCTTTGGACACCAATATCACCCTTACGGGTATCTTTGATCTTCGCACCATGTATTGACCAAATGTAGGTCTTGCTATGCCAAACTTATAATTGTTCTACACCAAGTCTCTATCTTGAACCATTAAGGCTCTAACTTGCACCAATTGCTTGGTACTCTTGGTCCGTGTTTCATCGCATACTGACTTCTTGACTTAGTGCTTTTTTCCTTTGGACACCAATATCACCCTTGCGGGTATCTTTGATCTTCTCACTTTGTATTGACCGAATGTAGGTCTTGCCATGCCAAACATATAATTGTTCTACACCAAGTCTCTATCTCGTACCGCCAGCTCGGTACATTCGATTAACCTGCCCTTAAGGCACCCGGGACTTAGCCATTTTTTCACATTTTTCATGATTTTGAGGCAGCTTTTCTCGACTTTGTCACCTTATATCACCAAGATCCTTTCTCTTTAGCGCTTCACTCTGTTCGTATGATATTTAGCGCTGACTATCACCTTTCTATCGCTGAGCTCAACTTCTTATTCGGTGCCATAGAGCCAGAGATATTTGGTGTATGCTGTTATAAGGGAAGTTTGTCACTTTTTCAAAGGCCCACTTTGGGACGCCCATATCTCACCTTCAGGTATCTTCGATCTTCTTGTCGTCTATGGACGAAACTTAGGCCTTGTCTTGGCCAACTTATAAATGTTCTTCGGCCAAGCCGTATCTCTTACCGCCAGCCCGGTATTCATGGACTTAGTTGGATTTTCGCCTCTCGTGGTAACAATTTCAGACTTTGACTCACAATAACACCCGAACGGTCACATGCTAGCGCTTTGCTTGGTAGGAATTATAGTTAGCGCTACCTTTTCTCTTTCCATCGATACCTTGTTCGTCCCATTCCATGCCATACAGCCGAAGTTATGATGTTTCCCGTTTTCCATATCATGTGGAGCTTATGCTCTGGGAAAACCATCTAACACCTGTACCACCCTTTTGGGTACCACCGATCTCGACACTATGTTCGGGCCAAATATAGGTTATAACATGCCCAACTTATAATTGTTCTACACCAAGTCTCTATCTCTTACCGCCTGCTCGGTATTTTACTCGTAAGTCCAAATTTCACAACTTGTACTTTTTGGCCCAATGTACTCGAGTTTCAATTTTGGTAACATTTTTCGACTTTGACGCTTAATAACTTCCAAATCATGCTAGTTAGCGCTTTGCTTTCTTCTAGTCGTATCTAGCGCTGGGTGTTACCTTTCCAAAACATATCCTAGCTTAACAATCCATGCCATACAGCCGGAGCTATATGGTGCACAAGTCAAATCCATTTTAGCCATGTTTCATTTTTGCCAATTTTTGACCACTCGTATCACCCTTCCAGAGTGGTCCGATCTTCTCGCTTTCTATGGCCGACTTTTAGGTCTCGTAGAGGCAAACTTATAAGTATTCTACGTCAACCCGCTATCTCTTACCGCCTGCTCGGTATTCTTGGTCTTGTGTGATTTTTGGCCATTTTGGTATTATTTTTCCACTTTGTCGCTTAATAACTCAGTTTTGCTCAACACTTAGCGCTTCGGTTGTTTGGGATTATAGTTAGCGCTCGGTTCGACCTTTCCAACACTGATCTAAGCTTGTCGATCCGTTCCATACAGCCTGAGTTATTCGCGATACCGTGTTTCAATCCATTTCTCAAGTCTCGTTTTGGTCCAACTTTGAACCAGCCATATCACCCTGATGGGTACCTCCGATCTTCTCGCTCTATATTGGCCAAAGTTAGGTCTTGTGGTAACGTACTTATGATTGTTCTACGCCGTGTTCGTAGCTCTTATCGTTCGCCCGCTATTTTCGATCATAAGGTGAATTTTCGCCTCTAAACCACCATTTTTCACCTTTGCCCTCTAATATGACCGACTTGCTCAACACCTAGCGCTTCGCTTGGTAGGACACATAGCTAGCGCTCGTCAAGACCTTTCCAACGCATATCCAAGCTTTCCGATCCGAGCCATACAGCCTGAGCTATAGGCGATACCGTTTTTCCCATTTTCTTGGTCACACGCACTTTAGGGTACCCCTTTTTGCCTTTGACCCTTAATACCTCCTCCGGGTCACTAGTAGGCGCTCAGCTTGGTAGGAAACATAGCTAGAGCAGGCCTTCACCTTTCCAAAACTGCCGAAAGTGTACCGATCCGACATCTAGAACCAAAGTTATGGTCATTCCCATCATGCTCTACTTTCATGGTCAACCTCCACCAAGCACACCTAGGTTGGACCAACTTTCACCAACTCATCTCGAACCCCAAATTTGCTTCGACCTACTAGGTTTCCCTAGTAAAGTGGTCAAAACATCCATTACAACACGACTGGTCTTTCTGGTGGTCGACCTAGGCGACTTTGTTCGACGACCACCACCCCATGGAACTAAAAGACGTCCCTTGATACGGACCACCGATACATTTTCCGGCCTGTCTAAACTACACTCATCGAAATTTTTTTGGGTCCCCACCGTCATACAAGTTTCCCTAGGTCAAGTTTTTCTTCCGGATCGGCCGCGGACCTCACTTTTCATTATCTAGGGAGGCCATAGGGCCCCAAAAGGGGTTTTTTAAAATTTTCGACACTTTCGACTTTGGTCGGATTTTTTCCGATTTTGGTCCGACCTAGGGACTTGGTGGTCCAAGGAGCCTCGGGACCAAACTTTTTTCTCAGGGGTCCCTACCTCCATACAACTTTGCCTAGGTAAATTTTTTGTTCCAAATCGACCGCGGATTTCACTTTTCAATATCTGGGGCTCGTGTAGAGTCCGAATATGAGGTTTTCTCATTTTTCGACATTTTCGACTTTTTTCGACTTTTTTCGGGTTTTTCGACCTAGGGGTCCGCCGAACAAATTTTGGGTCAAAAATTTTTATTGAACTAGTCGAAAGTACGCAAAAAGATAAGACTTTTTGCCGAAGACACCATGCCCCGGAACCGACTCCTTCCCCTTCAAAATAGGGGACAAACGTGATTTTTGAAACTTTTCCTTAGGGAGCCCAAGACTTAGAAAATTTTCAAATTCTCGATTTTTCGATTGCGAGCTAGCGCTTTGCGGTCTTCGGCAATGTTGTAGATCTCGACGAGATAAAACTTTTTGGTCAAGGGACATTTTGCCCTCCGACCCCTCCTTCCCCCCGCAAATCGCCCCCCAAAGTGCAATTTTTGCATTTTCACCTCTTTGCATGCACTGTTCGGCCCAAATGGCCACTTTCTATGGGTCTGAGCGCTTTGCGGTCTTCGGCAAACTTTTAGAGCGTACCAAGCCCTAATTATAATTGTTCTACACCAACTTCGTACCTCTTCATCCTTGGCCGCTATTCGCGTACCAAGGTAATTTTTGTTCATTTTATCAACATTTTTCATCTTTGACTGTTTATATCGGCCTTGCCATGAACCGATAGCGCTTCGCTGTGTTCTAACGTAAGTTAGTACTACTCAATACCTTTCCAAATCATGTCTTAGATTGTCAATTGCTTGCTTACAGCCGGAGCTATGAGCGATACCGTAAAAAGTACCGAAACTTGGAAAAATCCTTGGATCGCCCATATCCCCCCTTTGGGGACCAGATATCGAAAAAAGTTCTTATTCAAAAAGTTGCGCCTTAACGTGTTCTAGTTATGCCTAGAACATTTCACTTCGCTAGCTGGCCTGCAACTTAGCCGTAATTGGGATTTTAGGGTGTTCATGGAGGGCCCATTTCCTGCGACTTGGTATCTTTTGGGCCCTATGTTTCTCTAATATCTCCACAAGTTTTCCAGATAGCTTTCTCATACTTTCAGGGTGCCTAGAGCACCTCAAGACCTTTCCAACGCTATGCCGTTTGCCTCGCTCGGACATCTACAGCCGAAGTTATTCGAGGTACACGGTACCTTACCCTGTTTTCTCAGTACTTGGTCGAAAATTTCGATCAGCCATATGACCGACTTGGACAACCCTGAGCGGGTTGGCCCCATATAACTAAACTTTTGTCTCTTGTAGGCAAACTTATAAATGTTCTACGTCAACTCGCTATCTCGTACCGCCTTGACGGTATACTTGGTCCAAGGGCCATTTCCAGCGACTTGGTCGCAATTTCGCTCTAAGTTTCGCTAATACCTTCGTCCGTGGACATGGTGATTTTTTGTTCGTATTTTTCCTTGATAGTCCCACTCAAGACTATTCCATACCAGAGCCAAGCGTCCCGCTAAGTGCCATACAGCCTGAGCAGTAATTCATGAAAGGTACCTCTACCAGTTTTTGCCATACTTGGGTACAAACTTTGTATCGCCCATATCTCCACTTTGGAGGCCAGCCAGCACCTTTGCCCCATATACTTTTTTCTTGGTCATACCATGCACTAAATATAATTGTTCTACGCCAACTTGCTATCTCTTCTCTAACTTGCCGTTATTCTTGGTCCAAGTCCCATTTCATTCGTTTTCGGACCCATTTTGCTATATGTTTCACTAATAGCTTCGGCCATGGACAAGCTGATATTCTGTTTGTATTTTTGCTTGATAGTCCCACTCAAGACCATTCCAAAACACACCGCAACTTGTCGCTCGGTGGCAAACTGACCGAGTTATAATTCATGAAAGATACCTCAACTTGGTACACCATGTGGTCGGCCCAAACCATATACCGACCAAACGACCGACTTGGAGCACCCTGACCGGGTTGCCCCCATATAATGAAAGTTGCGTCTCTACACGCCCAACTTATGAATATTCTACGCCAAGTCGCTATCTCTTACCGGTAAGCCGGTATTCACCTTCCAAGGGTGATTTTGGTCAAGTGCCATTTCCTGCGACTTGGTCCCCGAATTGGACCATCATCACCTAATATCTCCGTGGTCTTTCAACTCAGCCTCATAAAACTTTCAGGGTAGATAGGTCTCCCCAAGACCTTTCCAACGGTGAGCCGTTTGCCTCGCTCGGCCATCTACAGCCGAAGTTATCAATGGTACTTGGTACCTTACCCTGTTTTTTCCATACTTGTTCGTACTTGGGTACAAACTTTGGATCGCCCATATCTCCACTTTAGAGGCCAGCCAGCACCTTGACCCCATATACTTTTTTGTTGGTCATACCATGCACTAAATATAATTGTTCTACGTCAACTTGCTATCTCTTCTCCAACTTGCCGTTATTCTTGGTCCAATTCCCATTTCATTCGTTTTTGGACCCATTTTGCTATATGTTTCACTAATAGCTTCGGCCATGGACAAGCTGATTTTCGATTGGTATTTTTCCTTGATAGTCCCACTCAAGACCATTCCAAAACACACCGCAGCTTGTCGCTCGGTGGCAAACTGACCGAGTTATAATTCATGAAAGGTACCTCAACTTGGTACACCACGTGGTCGGCCCAAACCATAAACCGACCAAACGACCGACTTGGAGCACCCTGACCGGGTTGCCCCCATATAATGAAAGTTGCGTCTCTACACGCCCAACTTATGAATATTCTACGCCAAGTCGCTATCTCTTACCGGTAAGCCGGTATTCACCTTCCAAGGGTGATTTTGGTCAAGTGCCATTTCCTGCGACTTGGTCCCCGAATTGGACCATCATCACCTAATATCTCCGTGGTCTTTCAACTCAGCCTCATAAAACTTTCAGGGTAGATAGGTCTCCCCAAGACCTTTCCAACGGTGAGCCGTTTGCCTCGCTCGGCCATCTACAGCCGAAGTTATTAATGGTACTTGGTACCTTACCCTGTTTTTTCCATACTTGTTCGTACTTGGGTACAAACTTTGGATCGCCCATATCTCCACTTTGGAGGCCAGCTAGCACCTTGGCCCCATATACTTTTTTGTTGGTCATGCCATGCACCAAATATAATTGTTCTACGCCAACTTGCTATCTCTTCTCCAACTTGCCGTTATTCTTGGTCCAATTCCCATTTCATTCGTTTTTGGACCCATTTTGCTATATGTTTCACTAATAGCTTCGGCCATGGACAAGCTGATTTTCGATTGGTATTTTTCCTTGATAGTCCCACTCAAGACCATTCCAAAACACACCGCAGCTTGTCGCTCGGTGGCAAACTGACCAAGTTATAATTCATGAAAGGTACCTCAACTTGGCACACCACGTGGTCGGCCCAAACCATAAACCAACCAAACGACCGACTTGGAGCACCCTGACCGGGTTGGCCCCATATAATAAAAGTTGCGTCTCTACACGCCCAACTTATGAATATTCTACGCCAAGTCGCTATCTCTTACCGGTAAGCCGGTATTCACCTTCCAAGGGTGATTTTGGTCAAGCGCCATTTCCTGCGACTTGGTCCCCGAATTGGACCATCATCACCTAATATCTCCGTGGTCTTTCAACTCAGCCTCATGAAACTTTCAGGGTAGATAGGTCTCCCCAAGACCTTTCCAACGGTGAGCCGTTTGCCTCGCTCGGCCACCTACAGCCGAAGTTATTAATGGTACTTGGTACCTTACCCTGTTTTTTCCATACTTGTTCGTACTTGGGTACAAACTTTGGATCGCCCATATCTCCACTTTGGAGGCCAGCCAGCACCTTGGCCCCATATACTTTTTTGTTGGTGATACCATGCACCAAATATAATTGTTCTACGCAAGCTTGCTATCTCTTCTCCAACTTGCGGTTATTTTTGACTCAAGTCCCATTTCCATAGTTTTTGGTACCAATTTGCTCTATGTTTCGCTAATAGCTTCGCCCAAGGACTTTGTGATTTTTTGTTCGCATTTTTCCTAAATAGTCCCACTCAAGACTATTCCAAATCACACCTTAGCTTGTCGCTCAGTGCCATACAGCCAGAGTTTTAATTCATGAAAGGTACATCACCTTGGTACACCACGTGGTCGGTCCAAACCATCAACCAACCATATGACCGACTTCGAGTCGAGCTAGCGGCTAGGCTCAATATAATGAAATGCGTGTCTTGATGCGGGCTACTGACGGTCTGAACAATGTAGCTCGCTAGCTCGTCTCTAAACTTGTGTTTTGGTCGAATATTGGGTGTTCATGTACCACTTCGGGTAACATGGACTTTGGTGCAACTTTACCACTTGTGCACTTAATAACTTCCCGGTCATTCAAGTCTTTGCCTTCATACTTTCAGGGTAGTTAGGTCTCGTCGAGACCTTTCCATACATATGCCAAACTCATCGATCGGACATCTATAGCCCGAGTTATTCGCGGTACACCGTACCTTACCCTGTTTTTTCCTCAATTGGGTACAAACCTTGGAACACCCATATCGCCCCTTTAGAGACTAGCTGGCACGTTGGCCTCATATAATGATAAGTGCACCTCAACTAGGGCTACTGACGGTCAGAACATTTCAACTTGCTAGCTCGGGCCCACACTTGTGTTTTTCTCGAATATATGGTTCAAGTGTGCCACTTTGGGCACTTTTGGACATTTTGTCCCCACACAACTTTCTTGCCTTGGTAGATAGGGTCTTGTGATCTTGGGCAAAAAGATGCACCAAGATAAAGTCTAACTTTCGTTCTTGTACCGCAAAGCGCTATCTCAAACACCCGAGGAGATAGAAAGTGATTATGTTCGGTATATCGGTCTTCCATGGCCTACTATGGTAAACCCCTGCAGGTAT
Organism: Anopheles ziemanni; assembly: GCF_943734765.1. Lineage (NCBI taxonomy): Eukaryota > Metazoa > Arthropoda > Insecta > Diptera > Culicidae > Anopheles > Anopheles ziemanni. The sequence continues at coordinate 116,305 of NW_026689823.1, read as the reverse complement.
GCAACCGAAGGTGCTTGGTACATGTATTTGGTGCAATATCGGTGCAAAGTAGGTGTTTCCTTGATCGGGCTATAACTTTCTTGGTTGATGTTGGATTGCTTTGCGGTCTTCGGGGGATAGTTAGGGAACATGTTGGCCAACATTTCCTTATTCCTCAGCCTGGCCGTACCTCTTACCGTCTAGGCGGTATACATGCTCTAAGTTGGAACTTGTGTTCCTTTGGGTAACTTCTCTGACTTTGACGCTTAATAACTTTCGTTCATATGCAGTCTAAGCTCTGCAACTCTCAGGAAAGCTAGTACTACTCATTTCCTTTCCATATCAGTCTTTGGCTTGTCGATCCGATGTCTACAGCCTTACTTATTCACGTTCCCTGTGAAGGTAGGTTTTTGCCCATTTTCCAGTTCATGTGGTAACATTCCCAGACTTTGCCGGCTTTCTCTTCATGTGGTAACTTGCTTGCTCATGTGGTAACTTGGAAGTGTATTTCTGACAGACCCAATCTGGGACTTAGCCGATTTTTCTCTGCATATTATATGGATCCATCACTAGGCCATCTTGCTTGCTCATGTGGTAACTTGGAAGTGTATTTCCGACAGACCCAATCTTGGACTTAGCCGATTTTTCTCTTCATATCATATGGATCCATCATTAGGCCATCTTGCTTGCTTGTGTGGTAACTTGATAGTGTATTTCCGACAGACCCAATCTCGGACTTAGCCGATTTTTCTCTTCATATTATATGGTTCCATCACTAGGCCATCTTGCTTGCTTGTGTGGTAACTTGATAGTGTATGTCTGACAGACCCAATCTGGGACTTAGCCGATTTTTCTCTTCATATCATATGGATCCATCACTAGGCCATCTTGCTTGCTTGTGTGGTAACTTGGAAGTGTATTTCTGACAGACCCAATCTGGGACTTAGCCGATTTTTCTCTTCATATTATATGGATCCTGGACTTAGCCGATTTTTCTCTTCATATCATATGGATCCATCACTAGGCCATCTTGCTTGCTTGTGTGGTAACTTGGAAGTGTATTTCTGACAGACCCAATCTGGGACTTAGCCGATTTTTCTCTTCATATTATATGGATCCTGGACTTAGCCGATTTTTCTCTTCATATCATATGGATCCATCACTAGGCCATCTTGCTTGCTTGTGTGGTAACTTGGAAGTGTATTTCTGACAGACCCAATCTGGGACTTAGCCGATTTTTCTCTTCATATTATATGGATCCTGGACTTAGCCGATTTTTCTCTTCATATCATATGGATCCATCACTAGGCCATCTTGCTTGCTTGTGTGGTAACTTGGAAGTGTATTTCTGACAGACCCAATCTGGGACTTAGCCGATTTTTCTCTTCATATCATATGGATCCATCACTAGGCCATCTTGCTTGCTTGTGTGGTAACTTGGAAGTGTATTTCTGACAGACCCAATCTGGGACTTAGCCGATTTTTCTCTTCATATTATATGGATCCTGGACTTAGCCGATTTTTCTCTTCATATCATATGGATCCATCACTAGGCCATCTTGCTTGCTTGTGTGGTAACTTGGAAGTGTATTTCTGACAGACCCAATCTGGGACTTAGCCGATTTTTCTCTTCATATTATATGGATCTTGGACTTAGCCGATTTTTCTCTTCATATCATATGGATCCATCATTAGGCCATCTTGCTTGCTTGTGTGGTAACTTGATAGTGTATTTCCGACAGACCCAATCTCGGACTTAGCCGATTTTTCTCTTCATATTATATGGTTCCATCACTAGGCCATCTTGCTTGCTTGTGTGGTATCTTGAAAGTGTATGTCTGACAGACCCAATCTCGGACTTAGCCGATTTTTCTCTTCATATAATATGGATCCTGGACTTAGCCTGTTATTAGGTTATTATATATGGATCCTGGACTTAGCCGATTATTAGGTTATTATATATGGATCCTGGACTTAGCCGATTTTTCTCTTCATATAATATGGATCCGGGACTTAGCCGATTATTAGGTTATTATATATGGATCCTGGACTTAGCCGATATTTCTCTTCATATAATATGGATCCGGGACTTAGCCAATTTTTCTCTTCATATAATATGGATCCGGGACTTAGCCGATTTTTCTCTTCATATAATATGGATCCGGGACTTAGCCAATTTTTCTCTTCATGTGGTAACGTATGCCAATCGCTCACAAGTCATGGGATAAGGGTACTTGTGTTCTTCCATCTTCTAAGTCCCGCACGGGGACATCGTGATCGCCCCAAGTCCGGAATAGCGCCAAGTCAAGCCCCACGGTGGCCGTGCAGGACCTGTTAGCGGCGGCCCCACTGACAGCACTAATCCGGACTTAGAAATTATATCTTTCTAATCGAACACCACACACGCAACACCACCATACCACCATCTCCTTGCAAGTACCTAAGTACCCGCAACTCCATGGTGAAGGCAATGTCACTCCATCACCAACCTCTTTGCACTGCAAGCACTTGCGTACCCACAACACTCCGAAGAAGGCAACGGCGCGCGATGCTCGACTCCACACACCACACCACACCACACCACCGATGGCCAGCCAGCCAGCCAGCCCAACTAAGGGCTAACCCACCAACCAACCACCAATGGCCTAGGCCAGCCGGATCCCACCTTCAAGTCCAAGCACAGCCAAGTGCAAGTACCGCCAAGTGTTCACCAACCAACCATCACACCAGGTCAGCCGGCCGGTACCCACCTTCAAGTGCCATTACCCTCGGGTGCAAGCTCAATCAAGTGTTAACCAACCAACCCGGCCCAGGCCAACGTGGACCAGGCGAAGACTATACTTTATACTTCACACCACAGTATTGAGTACGACTTGCATAAAGCCCCTAATGAGAACCACGAGGGCTCTCTCAATGTAGAACCACGAGGGCTCTAGTACCGATTCTCTCGGTACGGCTTGGTCCGTGTTCCTTTATGCTTGTACTCGCGGAAAGTCTCAACCCGGAGGTCTTGACTTTGATTGTCATAGTTGGACTACGACGGGGCATCCGACCATTGCTGACCGAACACCCCTGATTCATCATCTTTCGGATAGGAGGTGCGCCCACCTCCGACGCGGAAGTCTCAACCCGGAGGTTCGGACTTAGAGTTTTTCCCATTTAAAAGTTTTTCTCTTAGCCATACTGAAGTCATCACTTGGTGAACGATTGAACTAGGGCGGGTTAATCGTTTATAGGTATCATGTGGTTTGCATGCTCTCTTAGGTTAAGGTCATGTGGTTGGCTATCGAGCATGCCCAAGTGATGACTTTGTTTCACGCTTGCTTGATTTCTTCATGATTCCCTGTTATATAGTGTAATCATTCGAGAACAGGGAATCTTTGGTTTTGCTCAACAGGTATTGGATGTCAACTTGGTATCTAGATCGCATTAAGTCTCAACCCTTAGGTTCGGACTTGTATAGTGACATCTTGTTACGGTCTTGAGTCTCAACCCGCAGGTTCGGACTACTTAGTGTTTGATCGAATATAATATGGCAACTTGTGCCTAAGTCTCAACCCGCAGGTTCGGACTTCTGTTTATTTGGCCAATGTATGTATAAGGCAACTTGTGCCTAAGTCTCAACCCGCAGGTTCGGACTTGTGTATTTGTTCGAAGTCATGTATAAGGCAACGTGTGCCTAAGTCTCAACTCGCAGGTTCGGACTTGTTAGTGTTTCGTCAACTTTCATATGGCAACTTGTGCCTAAGTCTCAACCCGCAGGTTCGGACTTGTGTATTTGTTCGAAGTCATGTATAAGGCAACGTGTGCCTAAGTCTCAACCCGCAGGTTCGGACTTGTTAGTGTTTCGTCAACTTTCATATGGCAACTTGTGCCTAAGTCTCAACCCGCAGGTTCGGACTTGTGTATTTGTTCGAAGTCATGTATAAGGCAACTTGTGCCTAAGTCTCAACCCGCAGGTTCGGACTTCATAGTGTTTCGTCAATGTTCATATGGCAACTTGTGCCTAAGTCTCAACCCGCAGGTTCGGACTTCTATAGTGTTTCGTCAATTATCATATGGCAACTTGTGCCGAAGTCTCAACCCGCAGGTTCGGACTTCTGGAAGGATCACTTGGCCACTAATGATCCTTCCGCAGGTTCACCTACGGAAACCTTGTTACGACTTTTACTTCCTCTAAATCATCAAGTTCGGTCAACTTCGATAAAGCAGACGCGGTTCACGAGGATCCAGCGAACGATCATCTCCAAAGACCTCACTAAATAATCCATCGGTAGTAGCGACGGGCGGTGTGTACAAAGGGCAGGGACGTATTCAACGCTGGCTGATGACCAGCACTTACTAGAAGTTCCGAGTTCATATGGACCATTGCAATCCATAATCCCTACTAAGTGAGTATTTGAGTGATTTCCCGTTCCTCTCGGAATAGGAGACACGCTGCTACCCACATTGTAGCACGCGTGTAGCCCAGAACATCTAAGGGCATCACGGACCTGTTATCGCTCGATCTCATTTTGCTAAACACAAATTGTCCTGCTAAGCAGCGTACCGTAAGTGCACTTGCGCACACGAACAGCGAAGGTGTCAGGTCATACTCCACCGAAAGGTCCTAACCCGTTCCAATCGGCATCGACGCATTAACGCTGACTGCGTTCTAGTTAGCATATGTGAGTCACGTTCGTTATCGGAATTAACCAGACAAATCAATCCACGAACTAAGAACGGCCATGCACCACTACCCTTAAATTTGAGAAAGAGCTATTAATCTGTCTCACCTCCATAAGTTCGGACCTGGTAAGTTTTCCCGTGTTGAGTCAAATTGAACCGCAAGCTCCATTTCATTGTGGTGCCCTTCCGTCAATTCCTTTAAGTTTCAACTTTGCAACCATACTTCCCCCGGAACCTGACTTTGGTTTCCCGGAAGCTACTGAGAGCACCTGGTTGTAGCGTCTCCCAATTGCTAGTTGGCATCGTTTACGGTTAGAACTAGGGCGGTATCTAATCGCCTTCGATCCTCTAACTTTCGTTCTTGATTAAAGAAAGCATCCTTGACAAATGCCTTCGCTTTAGTTAGTCTTACGACGGTCTACGAATTTCACCTCTCGCGCCGTAATACTAGTGTCCCCAACTACTTCTGTTAATCATTACCTCCGGTCTGAGTACAAACCAATGAAAGATTAGACCAAGGTCGTATTCCATTATTCCATGCAAGATTATTCTAGGGCGTTTGGGCACCCTGCTTTAAGCACTCTAATTTGTTCAAGGTAAACGTGAGCGGTCGAGCTCTATGTTACACTTGCACCCGTTGAAGGGCACACCATGACACAGACTTGGTGCCCTACCACACCATTGAGTCGCAACCAGATTCCGACTTGGCCCACCGACCACGGGTTGACCGGGTCGGCGGAGCCGGACTGTGTTGGACAAGTATCAACTTCGAACGTTTTAACCGCAACAATTTTAATATACGCTAGTGGAGCTGGAATTACCGCGGCTGCTGGCACCAGACTTGCCCTCCACTTGATCCTCGTAGAAGGATTTATGCTCTACTCATTCCAATTATGAAACATCATTAAAGAGTTTCATATTGTTATTTCTCGTCACTACCTCCCCGTCCCGGGATTGGGTAATTTACGCGCCTGCTGCCTTCCTTGGATGTGGTAGCCATTTCTCAGGCTCCCTCTCCGGAATCGAACCCTGATTCCCCGTTACCCGTTGCAACCATGGTAGTCCTCTATACTACCATCCATAGTTGATAGGGCAGATATTTGCGAGATCTGTCGTCGGTGCGAGACCATACGATCAGCATCATTATCCAGACTTCAACTCAATGACACGGAGAACCCGCGATTGGTTTGACTAATAAGTGCACCAGTTCCCGCGAGGGTCCTGGCATGTTGCATGTATTAGCTCTAGATTTTCCACAGTTATCCAAGTAACTAGGTTGATGATCTCGTAAATTATAGCTGTTATACTGAGCCTTATGCGGTTTCACATTAAATCTGTTTGTACTTAGACATGCATGGCTTAACCTTTGAGACGAGCGTATATTACTGGTAGGATCAACCAGAATTCCGACTTTGCGTTCGAATGTTCATTGTCCCATTGCACCCGGAGGAGCAAACACCACGTTCTATATGTTGTCAAGTCCGGTAGCACACGGGAGGCGAGCCCCCGTGCGAACCTCATTGCCCTCGTATCACACACACACCCGATGCACCGGACAGGCACTTGAGCGGCATTCGACTCCGCTAAGCGCTCGTGCGCCCGATTGTGCATGCGCTGACGGGGCCTTCATACCCCTACCACAGCGACCTTATGCCAAACTTCCATGAATACTTAGGTGAGCTGACAAGGGCCTTCATTTCCCTACCATCAACTAAAGGACACGCTAGGCGCGTCCGATCATTGCAACTGCGGGGCTTTCATACCCCAATCACCACAGTACGCAATTCACCAGAGTTTAATCACAACCCCCCCGGACATGGCACACTATTAACTTGCAACAAAACTTAGTGTGTGCCGGGCACATCGGTTCCACAAAATCATTCCCGATGTACCCCAATTGGGGTTGTGAACGCATCCATGGTCCTCTGACACACCCAACCAAGCGTGGATACTACATACCTCAAACACCCAGTACACTAACAGACAAATCAACATATGGTTGCTTTCCCCCAGACATTTGCCAATCACTTGGCACCCGGACGGGAACTCGCTCCTGATTGCGCCATTGCCACCCATTTGCCAAGAGCGAGTTCTGTATGTAGATTTCATTTGGAAAGACAACCGTGTACTGGATATTCTATCCGACGATTACAGATGACGAGTACGAGACTCGACTACACTCACGGATAATACATTTTGGGTCGAGATTGCTTTCGGGGTTTTCGATTGGTCTTGCGCTTGTAAACGTATAACTTTGACTTGTGGTAACCTCGGTATGTTAGTCGATCACGTGGTTGTGAACTGGGTACGGGTGGGCAATCTGTTCACTTGCACTCTGGGTAGGAATATGGTGAGCGCTATAGGTTAAAGATCATGGTATGGTTCCATCGTGATGACTTTCGCTAGATAGTAGGATGTTTGGATAGTTATAACGTTTTTGGCCATTTGTTCATAGTGTTCGGTTCATTGAGGAATTCGATTGGTCTTTGCTTCACACACGTGGTCGATCACTTGGATGTGAACTAGGGTGAGAATAAGGTGTTCACTAGTGCTCTTAGGTTTTGGATCAGTACTGAGCACTTGATTGGTTTCGCATAATATGTATCCATAGTGATGACTCTTTCCAGCTTAAGATTTCGTTACCAGTTTCGAATCCTCCCCACGTTCGCTTTTACTTGGTTAGGTTTTCGAGTGTAGATTTGAAAGCAATCTCATGTATGTATCCCATCTGATATAAGCCACTGACAGTTCATGTCACCTCGTTCAACTCTCGCTGGGTCACAGAAGTATGTTACTGCGCCCATTATCCCTACTCGGATAGGTTCGGTTCGTTCGTTTTATACTACGGTGAGTAAACTCAATTTGTGCATCGCATAGCCATGGAAAGCAAGCTTTCGCGGGCCTCTTCGACTGTTTTGATACGAGCTGTGCCCGTGATGCTTGTCATCCCAGGATACTAGACCCCTTTGGACGACCGCATGACCATCAGAAAGTAAATTCCACGTTCGATTTGGGGTGTGAACCCCGAACATAAAGTCTTTGTGTAGAACCACGAGGGCTCTATAGTACCGATTCTCTCGGTACGCTTGGTCCGTGTTCCTTTATGTTCGTACTCTTGTGAATAAGATTCACGTTCGTTTTGGGATATTTGCTACTGTCACCGTTTGAGTACTATGGGGCTTGAACCCCTAACATAAAGTCTTTGTGTAGAACCACGAGGGTTCTATAGTACCGATTCTCTCGGTACGCTTGGTCCGTGTTCCTTTATGTTCGTACTCTTGTGTGTATAATATTCATGTTCGGTTTGGGATATTTGCTACTTTCACCAGGATCCCGTTCTTCATACAAGTCTGCCTTGCTAATGTGGTAACTTTATAGTGTAGTTCTGACATCCCAATTTTGGGACTTAGCCGATTTTTCGTATATTTCCATATGACCCATAGGGTCCCTTTCTTCATACAAGCTTGCCTAGGGCGATCGGTCAAAACTTGTCTTACTATTCGATTGGTCTTCGCACTTTCACCCTAGGCAGTTCGCCTAGGTCTGTCTTCTTGAGGAGGCCAAAACCCGAAATAAGGAGGTTCGGCCGACCCAGAAACCTCCCCTGTCTGAACTACACTAACCCGATTTTTCAGGGTCCTCAGCGCCATACAACTTTGCCTAGGTCACTTGTACTCTTGACTTAGGCCATCTGACTTGGTCCGTGTTTCTTCCTAGGGTTCACCTAGGTACTTTGCCTTGCTTGATGTGGTAACTTTTTAGTGTAGTTCAGACATCCCAATTTTGGGACTTAGCCGATTTTTCATGTATTTCCATATGACCCATAGGGTCCCTTTCTTCATACAAGCTTGCCTAGGGCGATCGGTCAAAACTTGTCTTACTATTCGATTGGTCTTCGCAGTTTCACCCTAGGCAATTCGCCTAGGTCTGTCTTCTTGAGGAGGCCAAAACCCGAAATAAGGAGGTCCAGCCGACCCTGAAACCTCCCCTGTCTTAACTACACTAACCCGATTTTTCAGGGTCCTCAGCGCCATACAACTTTGCCTAGGTCACTTATACTCTTGACTTAGGCCATCTGACTTGGTCCGTGTTTCTTCCTAGGGTTCACCTAGGTACTTTGCCTTGCTTGATGTGGTAACTTTATAGTGTAGTTCTGACATCCCAATTTTGGGACTTAGCCGATTTTTCATGAATTTCCATATGACCCTAAGGGTCCCTTTCTTCATACAAGCTTGCCTAGGGCGATCGGTCAAAACTTGTCTTACTATTCGATTGGTCTTCGCACTTTCACCCTAGGCAGTTTGCCTAGGTGTAGCTTCTTGAGGAGGTCAAAACCCAAAATAAGGAGGTTCAGCCGACCCAAAAACCTCCCCTGTCTGAACTACACTAACCCGATTTTTCAGGGTCCTCAGCGCCATACAACTTTGCCTAGGTCACATGTACTCTTGACTTAGGCCATCTGACTTGGTCCGTGTTTCTTCTTAGGGTTCACCTAGGTACTTTGCCTTGCTTGATGTGGTTACTTTTTAGTGTAGTTCAGACATCCCAATTTTGGGACTTAGCCGATTTTTCATGGATTTTCCATATGACCCATAGGGTCCCTTTCTTCATACAAGCTTGCCTAGGGCGATCGGTCAAAACTTGTCTTACTATTCGATTGGTCTTCGCACTTTCACCCTAGGCAGTTTGCCTAGGTGTAGCTTCTTGAGGAGGTCAAAACCCAAAATAAGGAGGTTCAGCCGACCCAAAAACCTCCCCTGTCTGAACTACACTAACCCGATTTTTCAGGGTCCTCAGCGCCATACAACTTTGCCTAGGTCACTTGTACTCTTGACTTAGGCCATCTGACTTGGTCCGTGTTTCTTCTTAGGGTTCACCTAGGTACTTTGCCTTGCTTGATGTGGTAACATTTTAGTGTAGTTCAGACATCCCAATTTTGGGACTTAGCCGATTTTTCATGTATTTCCATATGACCCATAGGGTCCCTTTCTTCATACAAGCTTGCCTAGGGCGATCGGTCAAAACTTGTCTTACTATTCGATTGGTCTTCGCACTTTCACCCTAGGCAGTTTGCCTAGGTGTAGCTTCTTGAGGAGGTCAAAACCCAAAATAAGGAGGTTCAGCCGACCCAAAAACCTCCCCTGTCTAAACTACACTAACCAGATTTTTCAGGGTCCTCACCGTCATACAACTTTGCCTAGGTCACTTGCACTCTTGACTTAGGCCATCTGACTTGGTCCGTGTTTCTTCCTAGGGTTCACCTAGGTACTTTGCCTTGCTTGATGTGGTAACTTTTTAGTGTAGTTCAGACATCCCAATTTTGGGACTTAGCCGATTTTTCATGTATTTCCATATGACCCTTAGGGTCCCTTTCTTCATACAAGCTTGCCTAGGGCGATCGGTCAAAACTTGTCTTACTATTCGATTGGTCTTCGCACTTTCACCCTAGGCAGTTTGCCTAGGTGTAGCTTCTTGATGAGGCCAAAACCCAAAATAAGGGGGTTCGGCCGACCTAAAAACCTACCCTGTCTAAACTACACTAACCAGATTTTTCAGGGTCCTCAGCGCCATACAACTTTGCCTAGGTCACTTGTTCTCTTGACTTAGGCCATCTGACTTGGTCCGTGTTTCTTCCTAGGGTTCACCTAGGTACTTTGCCTTGCTTGGTGTGGTAACTTTTTAGTGTAGTTCTGACATCCTCATTTTGGGACTTAGCCGATTTTTCGTAAAATGCCATATGACCCATATGGGTCCTTTCCTTCATATAAGTTTGCCTTGCTTGGTGTGGTAACTTTTTAGTGTAGTTCTGACATCCTCATTTTGGGACTTAGCCGATTTTTCGTAAAATGCCATATGACCCATATGGGTCCTTTCCTTCATATAAGTTTGCCTTGCTTGGTGTGGTAACATTTGAGTGTAGTTCTGACATCATCATTTTCGGACTTAGCCGATTTTTCGTAAAATACCATATGACCCATCAGGGTCCTTTGCTTCATATAAGTTTGCCTTGCTTGGTGTGGTAACATTTGAGTGTAGTTCTGACATCCCCATTTTGGGACTTAGCCGATTTTTCAATCAATACCATATGACCCATCAGGGTCCTTTGCTTCATATAAGTTTGCCTTGCTTGGTGTGGTAACATTTGAGTGTAGTTCTGACATCCCCATTTTGGGACTTAGCCGATTTTTCGTAAAATACCATATGACCCATCAGGGTCCTTGCCTTCATATAAGTTTGCCTTGCTTGGTGTGGTAACATTTGAGTGTAGTTCTGACATCCCCATTTTGGGACTTAGCCGATTTTTCGATCCATACCATATGACCCATCAGGGTCCTTTCCTTCATATAAGTTTGCCTTGCTTGGTGTGGTAACATTTGAGTGTAGTTCTGACATCCCCATTTTGGGACTTAGCCGATTTTTCAATCAATACCATATGACCCATCAGGGTCCTTTGCTTCATATGAGTTTGCCTTGCTTGGTGTGGTAACACATGAGTGTAGTTCTGACATCCCCATTTTGGGACTTAGCCGATTTTTCGTAAAATACCATATGACCCATCAGGGTCCTTTGCTTCATATAAGTTTGCCTTGCTTGGTGTGGTAACATTTGAGTGTAGTTCTGACATCACCATTTTGGGACTTAGCCGATTTTTCGTAAAATACCATATGACCCATCAGGGTCCTTTGCTTCATATAAGTTTGCCTTGCTTGGTGTGGTAACATTTGAGTGTAGTTCTGACATCCCCATTTTGGGACTTAGCCGATTTTTCGTAAAATACCATATGACCCATCAGGGTCCTTTGCTTCATATAAGTTTGCCTTGCTTGGTGTGGTAACATTTGAGTGTAGTTCTGACATCCCCATTTTGGGACTTAGCCGATTTTTCGTAAAATACCATATGACCCATCAGGGTCCTTGCCTTCATATAAGTTTGCCTTGCTTGGTGTGGTAACATTTGAGTGTAGTTCTGACATCCCCATTTTGGGACTTAGCCGATTTTTCGATCAATACCATATGACCCATCAGGGTCCTTTGCTTCATATAAGTTTGCCTTGCTTGGTGTGGTAACATTTGAGTGTAGTTCTGACATCCCCATTTTGGGACTTAGCCGATTTTTCGATCAATACCATATGACCCATCAGGGTCCTTTGCTTCATATAAGTTTGCCTTGCTTGGTGTGGTAACATTTGAGTGTAGTTCTGACATCCCCATTTTGGGACTTAGCCGATTTTTCGATCAATACCATATGACCCATCAGGGTCCTTTCCTTCATATAAGTTTGCCTTGCTTGGTGTGGTAACATTTGAGTGTAGTTCTGACATCCCCATTTTGGGACTTAGCCGATTTTTCAATCAATACCATATGACCCATCAGGGTCCTTTGCTTCATATAAGTTTGCCTTGCTTGGTGTGGTAACATTTGAGTGTAGTTCTGACATCATCATTTTGGGACTTAGCCGATTTTTCGTAAAATACCATATGACCCATCAGGGTCCTTTGCTTCATATAAGTTTGCCTTGCTTGGTGTGGTAACATTTGAGTGTAGTTCTGACATCCCCATTTTGGGACTTAGCCGATTTTTCGTAAAATACCATATGACCCATCAGGGTCCTTTGCTTCATATAAGTTTGCCTTGCTTGGTGTGGTAACATTTGAGTGTAGTTCTGACATCCCCATTTTGGGACTTAGCCGATTTTTCGTAAAATACCATATGACCCATCAGGGTCCTTTGCTTCATATAAGTTTGCCTTGCTTGGTGTGGTAACATTTGAGTGTAGTTCTGACATCCCCATTTTGGGACTTAGCCGATTTTTCGTAAAATACCATATGACCCATCAGGGTCCTTGCCTTCATATAAGTTTGCCTTGCTTGGTGTGGTAACATTTGAGTGTAGTTCTGACATCCCCATTTTGGGACTTAGCCGATTTTTCGTAAAATACCATATGACCCATCAGGGTCCTTTGCTTCATATAAGTTTGCCTTGCTTGGTGTGGTAACATTTGAGTGTAGTTCTGACATCCCCATTTTGGGACTTAGCCGATTTTTCGTAAAATACCATATGACCCGTCAGGGTCCTTTCCTTCATATAAGTTTGCCTTGCTTGGTGTGGTAACATTTGAGTGTAGTTCTGACATCATCATTTTGGGACTTAGCCGATTTTTCGTAAAATACCATATGACCCATCAGGGTCCTTTGCTTCATATAAGTTTGCCTTGCTTGGTGTGGTAACACATGAGTGTAGTTCTGACATCGTCATTTTGGGACTTAGCCGATTTTTCGTAAAATACCATATGACCCATCAGGGTCTTTTGCTTCATATAAGTTTGCCTTGCTTGGTGTGGTAACACATGAGTGTAGTTCTGACATCATCATTTTGGGACTTAGCCGATTTTTCGATCAATTCCATATGACCCATCAGGGTCCTTTTTCTTCATATAAGTTTCCCAAGACTTAGTGTTTTTTACCTTTGGACACCAATATCACCCTTACGGGTATCTTTGATCTTCGCACCATGTATTGACCAAATGTAGGTCTTGCTATGCCAAACTTATAATTGTTCTACACCAAGTCTCTATCTTGAACCATTAAGGCTCTAACTTGCACCAATTGCTTGGTACTCTTGGTCCGTGTTTCATCGCATACTGACTTCTTGACTTAGTGCTTTTTACCTTTGGACACCAATATCACCCTTACGGGTTTCTTTGATCTTCTCACTTTGTATTGACCAAATGTAGGTCTTGCCATGCCAAACATATAATTGTTCTACACCAAGTCTCTATCTCGTACCGCCAGCTCGGTACATTCGATCAACCTGCCCTTAAGGCACCCGGGACTTAGCCATTTTTTCACATTTTTCATGATTTTGAGGCAACTTTTCTCGACTTTGTCACCTTATATCACCAAGATCCTTTCCCTTTAGCGCTTCACTCTGTTCGTATGATATTTAGCGCTGACTATCACCTTTCTATCGCTGAGCTCAACTTCTTATTCGGTGCCATAGAGCCAGAGATATTTGGTGTATGCTGTTATAAGGGAAGTTTGTCACTTTTTCAAAGGCCCACTTTGGGACGCCCATATCTCACCTTCAGGTATCTTCGATCTTCTTGTCGTCTATGGACGAAACTTAGGTCTTGTCTTGGCCAACTTATAAATGTTCTACGGCCAAGCCGTATCTCTTACCGCCAGCCCGGTATTTTTGGACATAGTCGGATTTTCGCCTCTCGTGGTAACAATTTCTGACTTTGACTCACAATAACACCCGAACGGTCACATGCTAGCGCTTTGCTTGGTAGGAATTATAGTTAGCGCTACCTTTTCTCTTTCCATCGATACCTTGTTCGTTCCATTCCATGCAATACAGCCGAAGTTATGATGTTTCCCGTTTTCCATATCATGTGGAGCTTATGCTCTGGGAAAACCATCTAACACCTGTACCACCCTTTTGGGTACCACCGATCTCGACACTATGTTCGGGTCAAATATAGGTTATAACATGCCCAACTTATAATTATTCTACACCAAGTCTCTATCTCTTACCGCCTGCTCGGTATTTTACTCGTAAGTCCAATTTTCACAACTTGTACTTTTTGGCCCAATGTACTCGAGTTTCAATTTTGGTAACATTTTTCGACTTTGACGCTTAATAACTTCCAAATCATGCTAGTTAGCGCTTTGCTTTCTTCTAGTCGTATCTAGCGCTGGGTGTTACCTTTCCAAAACATATCCTAGCTTTACAATCCATGCCATATAGCCGGAGCTACATGGTGCACAAGTCAAATCCATTTTAGCCATGTTTCATTTTTGCCAATTTTTGACCACTCGTATCACCCTTCCAGAGTGGTCCGATCTTCTTGCTGTCTATGGCCGACTTTTAGGTCTTGTAGAGGCAAACTTATAAGTATTCTACGTCATCCCGCTATCTCTTACCGCCTGCTCGGTATTCTTGGTCTTGTGTGATTTTTGGCCATTTTGGTATTATTTTTCGACTTTGTCGCTTAATAACTCAGTTTTGCTCAACACTTAGCGCTTCGGTTGTTTGGGATTATAGTTAGCGCTTGGTTCGACCTTTCCAACACTGATCTTAGCTTGTCGATCCGTTCCATACAGCCTGAGTTATTCGCGATACCGTGTTTCAACCCATTTCTCAAGTCTCGTTTTGGTCCAACTTTGAACCAGCCATATCACCCTGATGGGTACCTCCGATCTTCTCGCTCTATATTGGCCAAAGTTAGGTCTTGTGGTAACGTACTTATGATTGTTCTACGCCGTGTTCGTAGCTCTTATCGTTCGCCCGCTATTTTCGATCATAAGGTGAATTTTCGCCTCTAAACCACCATTTTTCACCTTTGCCCTCTAATATGACCGACTTGCTCAACACCTAGCGCTTCGCTTGGTAGGACACATAGCTAGCGCTCGTCAAGACCTTTCCAACGCATATCCAAGCTTTCCGATCCGAGCCATACAGCCTGAGCTATAGGCGATACCGTTTTTCCCATTTTCTTGGTCACATGCACTTTAGGGTACCCCTTTTTGCCTTTGACCCTTAATACCTCCTCCGGGTCACTAGTAGGCGCTCAGCTTGGTAGGAAACATAGCTAGAGCAGGCCTTCACCTTTCCAAAACTGCCTCAAGTGTACCGATCCGACATCTAGAACCAAAGTTATGGTCATTCCTATCATGCTCTACTTTCATGGTCAACCTCCACCAAGCACACCTAGGTTGGACCAACTTTCACCAACTCATCTCGAACCCCAAATTTGCTTCGACCTACTAGGTTTCCCTAGTAAAGTGGTCAAAACATCCATTACAACACGACTGGTCTTTCTGGTGGTCGACCTAGGCGACTTTGTTCGACGACCACCACCCCATGGAACTAAAAGACGTCCCTTGATACGGACCACCGATACATTTTCCGGCCTGTCTAAACTACACTCATCGAAATTTTTTTGGGTCCCCACCGTCATACAAGTTTGCCTAGGTCAAGTTTTTCTTCCGGATCGGCCGCGGACCTCACTTTTCATTATCTAGGGAGGCCATAGGGCCCCAAAAGGGGTTTTTTAAAATTTTCGACACTTTCGACTTTGGTCGGATTTTTTCCGATTTTGGTCCGACCTAGGGACTTGGTGGTCCAAGGAGCCTCGGGACCAAACTTTTTTCTCAGGGGTCCCTACCTCCATACAACTTTGCCTAGGTAAATTTTTTGTTCCAAATCGACCGCGGATTTCACTTTTCAATATCTGGGGCTCGTGTAGAGTCCGAATATGAGGTTTTCTCATTTTTCGACATTTTCGACTTTTTTCGACTTTTTTCGGGTTTTTCGACCTAGGGGTCCGCCGAACAAATTTTGGGTCAAAAATTTTTATTGAACTAGTCGAAAGTACGCAAAAAGATAAGACTTTTTGCCGAAGACACCATGCCCCGGAACCGACTCCTTCCCCTTCAAAATTGGGGACAAACGTGATTTTTGAAACTTTTCCTTAGGGAGCCCAAGACTTAGAAAATTTTCAAATTCTCGATTTTTCGATTGCGAGCTAGCGCTTTGCGGTCTTCGGCAATGTTGTAGATCTCGACGAGATAAGACTTTTTGGTCAAGGGACATTTTGCCCTCCGACCCCTCCTTCCCCCCGCAAATCGCCCCCCAAAGTGCAATTTTTGCATTTTCACCTCTTTGCACGCACTGTTCGGCCCAAATGGCCACTTTCTATGGGTCTGAGCGCTTTGCGGTCTTCGGCAAACTTTTAGAGCGTACCAAGCCCTAATTATAATTCTTCTACACCACCTTCGTACCTCTTCATCCCTGGCCGCTATTCGCGTACCAAGGTAATTTTTGTTCATTTTGTCAACATTTTTCATCTTTGACTGCTTATATCGGCCTTGCCATGAACCGATAGCGCTTCGCTGTGTTCTAACGTAAGTTAGCACTGCTCAATACCTTTCCAAATCATGTCTTAGATTGTCATTTGCTTGCATACAGCCGGAGCTATGAGCGATACCGTAAAAAGTACCGAAACTTGGAAAAATCCTTTGATCGCCCATATCCCCCCTTTGGGGGCCAGATATCGAAAAAAGTTCTGATTCAAAAAGTTGCGCATTAACGTGTTCTAGTTATGCCTAGAACATTTCACTTCGCTAGCTGGCCTGCAACTTAGCCGTAATTGGGATTTTAGGGTGTTCTTGGAGGGCCCATTTCCTGCGACTTGGTATCTTTTGGGCCCAATGTTTCTCTAATATCTCCACGAGTTTTCCAGATAGCCTTTTCAAACTTTCAGGGTGCCTAGAACACCTCAAGACCTTTCCAACGCTATGCCGTTTGCCTCGCTCGGACATCTACAGCCAAAGTTATTCGAGGTACACGGTACCTTACCCTGTTTTCTCAGTACTTGGTCGAAAATTTCGATCAGCCATATGACCGACTTGGACAACCCTGAGCGGGTTGGCCCCATATAACTAAACTTTCGTCTCGTGGAGGCAAACTTATAAATGTTCTACGTCAACTCACTATCTCGTACCGCCTTGACGGTATACTTGGTCCAAGGGCCATTTCCAGCGACTTGGTCGCAATTTCGCTCTAAGATTCGCTAATACCTTCGTCCGTGGACATGGTGATTTTTTGTTCGTATTTTTCCTTGATAGTCCCACTCAAGACTATTCCATACCAGAGCCAAGCGTCCCGCTAAGTGCCATACAGCCTGAGCAGTAATTCATGAAAGGTACCTCTACCAGTTTTTGCCATACTTGGGTACAAACTTTGGATCGCCCATATCTCCACTTTGGAGGCCAGCCAGCACCTTGGCCTCATATACTTTTTTGTTGGTCATGCCATGCACCAAATATAATTGTTCTACGCCAACTTGCTATCTCTTCTCCAACTTGCCGTTATTCTTGGTCCAATTCCCATTTCATTCGTTTTCGGACCCATTTTGCTATATGTTTCACTAATAGCTTCGGCCATGGACAAGCTGATATTCTGTTTGTATTTTTGCTTGATAGTCCCACTCAAGACCATTCCAAAACACACCGCAACTTGTCGCTCGGTGGCAAACTGACCGAGTTATAATTCATGAAAGATACCTCAACTTGGTACACCATGTGGTCGGCCCAAACCATATACCGACCAAACGACCGACTTGGAGCACCCTGACCGGGTTGCCCCCATATAATGAAAGTTGCGTCTCTACACGCCCAACTTATGAATATTCTACGCCAAGTCGCTATCTCTTACCGGTAAGCCGGTATTCACCTTCCAAGGGTGATTTTGGTCAAGTGCCATTTCCTGCGACTTGGTCCCCGAATTGGACCATCATCACCTAATATCTCCGTGGTCTTTCAACTCAGCCTCATGAAACTTTCAGGGTAGATAGGTCTCCCCAAGACCTTTCCAACGGTGAGCCGTTTGCCTCGCTCGGCCATCTACAGCCGAAGTTATTAATGGTACTTGGTACCTTACCCTGTTTTTTCCATACTTGTTCGTACTTGGGTACAAACTTTGGATCGCCCATATCTCCACTTTGGAGGCCAGCCAGCACCTTGGCCCCATATACTTTTTTGTTGGTCATGCCATGCACCAAATATAATTGTTCTACGCCAACTTGCTATCTCTTCTCCAACTTGCCGTTATTCTTGGTCCAATTCCCATTTCATTCGTTTTTTACCCATTTTGCTATATGTTTCACTAATAGCTTCGGCCATGGACATGCTGATTTTCTATTTGTATTTTTCCTAGATAGTCCCACTCAAGACAATTCTAAATCACACCGGAACTTGTCGCTCGGTGGCAAACTGACCGAGTTATAATTCATGAAAGGTACCTCAACTTGGTACACCACGTGGTCGGCCCAAACCATAAACCGACCAAACGACCGACTTGGAGCACCTCGACCGGGTTGCCCCCATATAATGAAAGTTGCGTCTCTACACGCCCAACTTATGAATATTCTACGCCAAGTCGCTATCTCTTACCGGTAAGCCGGTATTCACCTTCCAAGGGTGATTTTGGTCAAGTGCCATTTCCTGCGACTTGGTCCCCGAATTGGACCATCATCACCTAATATCTCCGTGGTCTTTCAACTCAGCCTCATGAAACTTTAAGGGTAGATAGGTCTCCCCAAGACCTTTCCAACGGTGAGCCGTTTGCCTCGCTCGGCCATCTACAGCCGAAGTTATTAATGGTACTTGGTACCTTACCCTGTTTTTTCCATACTTGTTCGTACTTGGGTACAAACTTTGGATCGCCCATATCTCCACTTTGGAGGCCAGCCAGCACCTTGGCCCCAGATACTTTTTTGTTGGTCATGCCATGCACCAAATATAATTGTTCTACGCCAACTTGCTATCTCTTCTCCAACTTGCCGTTATTCTTGGTCCAATTCCCATTTCATTCGTTTTTGGACCCATTTTGCTATATGTTTCACTAATAGCTTCGGCCATGGACATGCTGATTTTCTATTCGTATTTTTCCTAGATAGTCCCACTCAAGACAATTCTAAATCACACCGGAACTTGTCGCTCGGTGGCAAACTGACCGAGTTATAATTCATGAAAGGTACCTCAACTTGGTACACCACGTGGTCGGCCCAAACCATAAACCGACCAAACGACCGACTTGGAGCACCCTGACCGGGTTGGCCCGATATAATAAAAGTTGCGTCTCTACACGCCCAACTTATGAATATTCTACGCCAAGTCGCTATCTCTTACCGGTAAGCCGGTATTCACCTTCCAAGGGTGATTTTGGTCAAGTGCCATTTCCTGCGACTTGGTCCCCGAATTGGACCATCATCACCTAATATCTCCGTGGTCTTTCAACTCAGCCTCATGAAACTTTCAGGGTAGATAGGTCTCCCCAAGACCTTTCCAACGGTGAGCCGTTTGCCTCGCTCGGCCATCTACAGCCGAAGTTATTAATGGTACTTGGTACCTTACCCTGTTTTTTCCATACTTGTTCGTACTTGGGTACAAACTTTGGATCGCCCATATCTCCACTTTGGAGGCCAGCCAGCACCTTGGCCCCATATACTTTTTTGTTGGTGATACCATGCACCAAATATAATTGTTCTACGCAAGCTTGCTATCTCTTCTCCAACTTGCGGTTATTTTTGACTCAAGTCCCATTTCCATAGTTTTTGGTACCAATTTGCTCTATGTTTCGCTAATAGCTTCGCCCAAGGACTTTGTGATTTTTTGTTCGCATTTTTCCTAAATAGTCCCACTCAAGACTATTCCAAATCACACCTTAGCTTGTCGCTCAGTGCCATACAGCCAGAGTTTTAATTCATGAAAGGTACATCACCTTGGTACACCACGTGGTCGGTCCAAACCATCAACCAACCATATGACCGACTTCGAGTCGAGCTAGCGGCTAGGCTCAATATAATGAAATGCGTGTCTTGATGCGGGCTACTGACGGTCTGAACAATGTAGCTCGCTAGCTCGTCTCTAAACTTGTGTTTTGGTCGAATATTGGGTGTTCATGTACCACTTCGGGTAACATGGACTTTGGTGCAACTTTACCACTTGTGCACTTAATAACTTCCCGGTCATTCAAGTCTTTGCCTTCATACTTTCAGGGTAGTTAGGTCTCGTCGAGACCTTTCCATACATATGCCAAACTCATCGATCGGACATCTATAGCCCGAGTTATTCGCGGTACACCGTACCTTACCCTGTTTTTTCCTCAATTGGGTACAAACCTTGGAACACCCATATCGCCCCTTTAGAGACTAGCTGGCACGTTGGCCTCATATAATGATAAGTGCACCTCAACTAGGGCTACTGACGGTCAGAACATTTCAACTTGCTAGCTCGGGCCCACACTTGTGTTTTTCTCGAATATATGGTTCAAGTGTGCCACTTTGGGCACTTTTGGACATTTTGTCCCCACACAACTTTCTTGCCTTGGTAGATAGGGTCTTGTGTTTTTGGGCAAAAAGATGCACCAAGATATGGTCTAACTTTCGTTCTTGTACCGCAAAGCGCTACCTCCAACACCCGAGGAGATAGAAAGTGATTATGTTCGGTATATCGGTCTTCCATGGCCTACTATGGTAAGCCCCTGCAGGTATGCAACCGAAGGTGCTTGGTACATGTATTTGGTGCAAAATCGGTGCAAAGTAGGTGTTTCCTTGATCGGGCTATAACTTTCTTGGTTGATGTTGGATTGCTTTGCGGTCTTCGGGGGATAGTTAGGGAACATGTTGGCCAACATTTTCTTATTCCTCAGCCTGGCCGTACCTCCTACCGTCTAGGCGGTATTCATGCTCTAAGTTGGAACTTGTGTTCCTTCGGGCAACTTTTCTGACTTTGACGCTTAATATCTTCCGTTCATATGCAGTCTAAGCTCTGCAACTCTCAGGAAAGCTAGTACTACTCATTTCCTTTCCATATCAGTCTTTGGCTTGTCGATCCAATGTCTACAGCCTTAGTTATTCACGTTCCCTGTGAAGGTAGGTTTTTGCCCATTTTCCAGTTCATGTGGTAACATTCCCGGACTTTGCCGGCTTTCTCTTCATGTGGTAACTTGCTTGCTTGTGTGGTAACTTGGAAGTGTATGTCTGACAGACCCAATCTCGGACTTAGCCGATTTTTCTCTTCATATCATATGGATCAATCACTAGGCCATCTTGCTTGCTTGTGTGGTAACTTGAAAGTGTATGTCTGACAGACCCAATCTGGGACTTAGCCGATTTTTCTCTTCATATCATATGGATCCATCACTAGGCCATCTTGCTTGCTTGTGTGGTAACTTGGAAGTGTATTTCTGACAGACCCAATCTGGGACTTAGCCGATTTTTCTCTTCATATTATATGGATCCTGGACTTAGCCGATTTTTCTCTTCATATCATATGGATCCATCACTAGGCCATCTTGCTTGCTTGTGTGGTAACTTGGAAGTGTATTTCTGACAGACCCAATCTGGGACTTAGCCGATTTTTCTCTTCATATCATATGGATCCATCACTAGGCCATCTTGCTTGCTTGTGTGGTAACTTGGAAGTGTATTTCCGACAGACCCAATCTGGGACTTAGCCGATTTTTCTCTTCATATCATATGGATCCATCACTAGGCCATCTTGCTTGCTTGTGTGGTAACTTGGAAGTGTATGTCTGACAGACCCAATCTCGGACTTAGCCGATTTTTCTCTTCATATCATATGGATCCATCAATACGCCATCTTGCTTGCTTGTGTGGTAACTTGGAAGTGTATGTCTGACAGACCCAATCTCGGACTTAGCCGATTTTTCTCTTCATATCATATGGATCAATCACTAGGCCATCTTGCTTGCTTGTGTGGTAACTTGAAAGTGTATGTCTGACAGACCCAATCTGGGACTTAGCCGATTTTTCTCTTCATATTATATGGATCCTGGACTAAGCCGATTTTTAGGTTATTATATATGGATCCTGGACTTAGCCGATTTTTCTCTTCATATAATATGGATCCTGGACTTAGCCGATTATTAGGTTATTATATATGGATCCTGGACTTAGCCGATTTTTCTCTTCATATAATACGGATCCTGGACTTAGCCGATTATTAGGTTATTATATATGGATCCTGGACTTAGCCGATATTTCTCTTCATATGATATGGATCCTGGACTTAGCCGGTTTTTCTCTTCATATAATATGGATCCGGGACTTAGCCGATTTTTCTCTTCAAATAATATGGATCCGGGACTTAGCCAATTTTTCTCTTCATGTGGTAACGTATGCCAATCGCTCACAAGTCATGGGATAAGGGTACTTGTGTTCTTCCATCTTCTAAGTCCCGCACGGGGACATCGTGATCGCCCCAAGTCCGGAATAGCGCCAAGTCAAGCCCCACGGTGGCCGTGCAGGACCTGTTAGCGGCGGCCCCACTGACAGCACTAATCCGGACTTAGAAATTATATCTTTCTAATCGAACACCACACACGCAACACCACCATACCACCATCTCCTTGCAAGTACCTAAGTACCCGCAACTCCATGGTGAAGGCAATGTCACTCCATCACCAACCTCTTTGCACTGCAAGCACTTGCGTACCCACAACACTCCGAAGAAGGCAACGGCGCGCGATGCTCGACTCCACACACCACACCACACCACACCACCGATGGCCAGCCAGCCAGCCAGCCCAACTAAGGGCTAACCCACCAACCAACCACCAATGGCCTAGGCCAGCCGGATCCCACCTTCAAGTCCAAGCACAGCCAAGTGCAAGTACCGCCAAGTGTTCACCAACCAACCATCACACCAGGTCAGCCGGCCGGTACCCACCTTCAAGTGCCATTACCCTCGGGTGCAAGCTCAATCAAGTGTTAACCAACCAACCCGGCCAAGGCAGCCAACAGGCCAGCACCCTACAGCACCGACCCGCCATCACCACCTCAACCGTTGACCATGCAAGTGGCCTCGGACAACAGGTGACACCCGAAGTACATCCGAAGAACGTATATCAAGTGTTTGCTCACCAAGTCCTCAACCAACCCCAAGTACCCGGAGGTACCCAGAGTGTTGGATCCGCCAACCCGTCCCGGCACTCCAAGTCCTTGCGAACCCAAAGTGTTTGCCCGGTAGGGCCATTGTATCACAACGCTTGCTACCATGCAAGTGGCCTCGAACAAGGTGACAGGGGTATCTTCACCAAGTTCTCAACCAACCCCAAGTACCCGGAGGTACCCAGAGTGTTGGGTCCGCCAACCACTACCAGCACTCTAAGTCCTCGCGAACCCAAAGTATTTGCCCGGTAGGGCCATTAGACCACAACGCTTGCTAACCATGCAAGTGGCCTCGGACAACAGGTGACACCCGAAGTACATCCGAAGAGTGTATATCAAGTGTTTGTTCACCAAGTCCTCAACCAACCCCAAGTACCCGGAGGTACCCAGAGTGTTGGGTCCGCCAACCACTACCAGCACTCTAAGTCCTCGCGAACCCAAAGTGTTTGCCCGGTAGGGCCATTAGACCACAACGCTTGCTAACCATGCAAGTGGTCTCGGACAACAGGCGATACCCGAAGTACATCCGGAGAGTGTATATCAAGTGTTTGTTCACCAAGTCCTCAACCAACCCCAAGTACCCGGAGGTACCCAGAGTGTTGGATCCGCCAACCCGTCCCGGCACTCTAAGTCCTTGCGAACCCAAAGTGTTTGCCCGGTTGGGCCATTAGATCACAA
>NW_026689823.1:17500-87500 GCF_943734765.1 Anopheles ziemanni | reverse complement strand
GCTAGCGGGTCGTCGCGACCCTAGTTAACATCATGGTGCACGTCTCGTGACGGGTGTCACGGCGTAGTTAAATGTATGCGATACATTTCTCAAATATAAGCGCTCAGTCATCTGTACATCATGGTAGGTTCCCACGACGTGCAATATGCGTTCAACTTATCAATGTTCATGTGTCCTGCAGTTCACATTATGACGCGCAGTTAGCTGCGGTCTTCATCGATCCATGAGCCGAGTGATCCACTGCCGAGGGTGACTAACTTGCGTAAGCCGCCGCTGTGCGCGTATACCCGTTCCCCGTAGGGAGGAGCAAGCCGCCGCTTAGAGACGAAGCATAAAGTGTCCTCATTCCACATAGGGCAAGCTGGATGAATCCATTTTACCCAGGACGGCCGAAGCGGCGTGGACCAGGGGAGAACTGAACTTTATGCTTCACACCACAGTAAGTCTTCGTGTCCTCTTCCACATAGGGCAAGCTAGAACTAACTATCTTACCCAGGACTGCCGAAGCAGCGTGGACCAGGGGAGGAACACACTTTTCATAGAAACGTAAGGCATCCATGACTGCCATAGTGCGTAAGCCGCCGCTGTGCGCGTAAACCCGTTCCCCGTAGGGAGGAGTCAAGCCGCCGCTTAGAGACGAAGTATTAAGTGTCCTCTTCCACATAGGGCAAGCTAGAATGAACTATCTTACCCAGGACCGCCGAAGCAGCGTGGACCAGGGGAGAACTGAACTTTATACTTCACACCACAGTATTGAGTTATGTGCCCTCTTCCACATAGGGCAAGCTGGAATGTTCCATTTTACCCAGGACGGCCGAAGCGGCGTGGACCAGTGGAGGACTACACAATCATGAGGTTTGATATCGACTTGTGTGTTTCAATAGGGTACCGATGGTATGTTTTGAACCGATTTGATTTAGCCATTCTGAAATCATCACTTGGTTGAAGCGCTGAACTAGGGAGGGGCATCGTTTACATATATATTGGTTTTCGCATGCTCTACTAGGTTAATGTCATAGGGTTGGCTATCGAGCATGCCCAAGTGATGACTTGATTGTGTGCTTGCTTGAATTCTTCACATTTCATACCATCGGTTAGTTGTCGAATCATTCCTCGATCATAACCTTCGTTCTTGGTTCATGTATGCTCTCTTCCACATAGGGCAAGCTAGAATTAACTATCTTACCCAGGACCGCCGAAGCAGCGTGGACCAGGGGAGAACTATACTTTGTCTTGTATGCCCTCTTCCACATAGGGCAAGCTAGAATTAACTATCTTACCCAGGACCGCCGAAGCAGCGTGGACCAGAGGAGGACTATACTTTGTTCATAACACCACAGTATTGAGTAATGTGCCCTCTTCCACATAGGGCAAGCTGGAATGTTCCATTTTACCCAGGACGGCCGAAGCGGCGTGGACCAGTGGAGGACTACACAATCATGAGGTTTGATATCGACTTGTGTGTTTCAATAGGATACCGATGGTATGTTTTGAACCGATTTGATTTAGCCATTCTGAAGTCATCACTTGGTTGAAGCGCTGAACTAGGGAGGCATCGTTTACATTACTTGTATATATATTGGGTTTCGCATGCTCTACTAGGTTAATGTCATAGGGTTGGCTATCGAGCATGCCCAAGTGATGACTTGATTGTGTGCTTGCTTGAATTCTTCACATTTCATACCATCGGTTAGTTGTCGAATCATTCCTCGATCATAACCTTCGTTCTTGGTTCATGTATGCTCTCTTCCACATAGGGCAAGCTAGAATTAACTATCTTACCCAGGACCGCCGAAGCAGCGTGGACCAGGGGAGAACTATACTTTGTCTTGTATGCCCTCTTCCACATAGGGCAAGCTAGAATTAACTATCTTACCCAGGACTGCAAAGCAGCGTGGACCAGTGGAGGACTATACTTTGTTCATTACACCACAGTATTAAGTATGGTGTCCTCTTCCACCATAGGGCAAGCTAGAACTAACTATCTTACCCAGGACCGCCGAAGCAGTGTGGACCAGGGGAGGACTATACTTTATACTTCACACACTAGCCATACTGAAGTCATCACTTGGTTGAAGCGCTGAACTACGGCGGGGTAATCGTTTACAGGTTATAATCATATAGCTGCATGCTCATTAGTAGATAATGGAATATTGTATGGCAATATGAGCATGCCCAAGTGATGACTTTGTTTCAAGCTCAACAGGTAGGGTATTGAGTCCTCTTCCACATAGGGCAAGCTAGAATGAACTATCTTACCCAGGACCGCCGGAGCAGCGTGGACCAGTGGAGGACTCTATACTTTATACTTCACACCACAGTATTGAGTACGACTTGCATAAAGCCCCTAATGAGAACCACGAGGGCTCTCTCAATGTAGAACCACGAGGGCTCTAGTACCGATTCTCTCGGTACGGCTTGGTCCGTGTTCCTTTATGCTTGTACTCTTAGAAAGTCTCAACCCGGAGGTCTTGACTTTGATTGTCATAGTTGGACTACGACGGGGCATCCGACCATTGCTGATCGAACACCCCTGATTCACCATCTTTCGGGTAGGCGGTACGCGTACCTCCGGACGCGGAAGTCTCAACCCGGAGGTCTTGACTTTGATTGTCATAGTTGGACTACGACGGGGTATCCGACTCATCGAATACCCCAGAAGCACACCATCTTTCGGGTAGGCGGTACGCGTACCTCCGGACGCGGAAGTCTCAACCCGGAGGTCTTGACTTTGATTGTCATAGTTGGACTACGACGGGGTATCCGACTCATCGAATACCCCAGAAGCACACCATCTTTCGGGTAGGCGGTACGCGTACCTCCGGACGCGGAAAGTCTCAACCCGGAGGTCTTGACTTTGGTTGTCATAGTTGGACTATGACGGGGCATCCGACCATTGCTGATCGAACACCCCTGTTACACCATCTTTCGGATAGGCGGTGCGCGACACCACCGACGCGGAAAGTCTCAACCCGGAGGTCTTGACTTTGTATTGTTGGATAGTCCTCTTCCACTATAGGGCAAGCTGGAAATATTCCATTTTACCCAGGACTGCCGAGGCAGCGTGGACCAGGGGAGAACTTCACGGAATCTTCAGGCATCCATGATTGCCATAGTGCGTAAGCCGCCGCTGTGCGCGTCAACTCGTTCCCCGTGAGGAGGAGTCTAGCCGCCGCTAAAAGACGAAGCATTAAGTGTCCTCATTCCACTATAGGGCAAGCTAGAATTAACTATCTTACCCAGGACCGCCGAAGCAGCGTGGACCAGGCGAAGACTATACTTTATACTTCACACCACAGTATTGAGTACGACTTGCATAAAGCCCCTAATGAGAACCACGAGGGCTCTCTCAATGTAGAACCACGAGGGCTCTAGTACCGATTCTCTCGGTACGGCTTGGTCCGTGTTCCTTTATGCTTGTACTCGCGGAAAGTCTCAACCCGGAGGTCTTGACTTTGATTGTCATAGTTGGACTACGACGGGGCATCCGACCATTGCTGACCGAACACCCCTGATTCATCATCTTTCGGATAGGAGGTGCGCCCACCTCCGACGCGGAAGTCTCAACCCGGAGGTTCGGACTTAGAGTTTTTCCCATTTAAAAGTTTTTCTCTTAGCCATACTGAAGTCATCACTTGGTGAACGATTGAACTAGGGCGGGTTAATCGTTTATAGGTATCATGTGGTTTGCATGCTCTCTTAGGTTAAGGTCATGTGGTTGGCTATCGAGCATGCCCAAGTGATGACTTTGTTTCACGCTTGCTTGATTTCTTCATGATTCCCTGTTATATAGTGTAATCATTCGAGAACAGGGAATCTTTGGTTTTGCTCAACAGGTATTGGATGTCAACTTGGTATCTAGATCGCATTAAGTCTCAACCCTTAGGTTCGGACTTGTATAGTGACATCTTGTTACGGTCTTGAGTCTCAACCCGCAGGTTCGGACTACTTAGTGTTTGATCGAATATAATATGGCAACTTGTGCCTAAGTCTCAACCCGCAGGTTCGGACTTCTGTTTATTTGGCCAATGTATGTATAAGGCAACTTGTGCCTAAGTCTCAACCCGCAGGTTCGGACTTGTGTATTTGTTCGAAGTCATGTATAAGGCAACGTGTGCCTAAGTCTCAACCCGCAGGTTCGGACTTGTTAGTGTTTCGTCAACTTTCATATGGCAACTTGTGCCTAAGTCTCAACCCGCAGGTTCGGACTTGTGTATTTGTTCGAAGTCATGTATAAGGCAACTTGTGCCTAAGTCTCAACCCGCAGGTTCGGACTTGTGTATTTGTTCGAAGTCATGTATAAGGCAACGTGTGCCTAAGTCTCAACCCGCAGGTTCGGACTTGTTAGTGTTTCGTCAACTTTCATATGGCAACTTGTGCCTGAGTCTCAACCCGCAGGTTCGGACTTCTATAGTGTTTCGTCAATTATCATATGGCAACTTGTGCCGAAGTCTCAACCCGCAGGTTCGGACTTCTGGAAGGATCACTTGGCCACTAATGATCCTTCCGCAGGTTCACCTACGGAAACCTTGTTACGACTTTTACTTCCTCTAAATCATCAAGTTCGGTCAACTTCGATAAAGCAGACGCGGTTCACGAGGATCCAGCGAACGATCATCTCCAAAGACCTCACTAAATAATCCATCGGTAGTAGCGACGGGCGGTGTGTACAAAGGGCAGGGACGTATTCAACGCTGGCTGATGACCAGCACTTACTAGAAGTTCCGAGTTCATATGGACCATTGCAATCCATAATCCCTACTAAGTGAGTATTTGAGTGATTTCCCGTTCCTCTCGGAATAGGAGACACGCTGCTACCCACATTGTAGCACGCGTGTAGCCCAGAACATCTAAGGGCATCACGGACCTGTTATCGCTCGATCTCATTTTGCTAAACACAAATTGTCCTGCTAAGCAGCGTACCGTAAGTGCACTTGCGCACACGAACAGCGAAGGTGTCAGGTCATACTCCACCGAAAGGTCCTAACCCGTTCCAATCGGCATCGACGCATTAACGCTGACTGCGTTCTAGTTAGCATATGTGAGTCACGTTCGTTATCGGAATTAACCAGACAAATCAATCCACGAACTAAGAACGGCCATGCACCACTACCCTTAAATTTGAGAAAGAGCTATTAATCTGTCTCACCTCCATAAGTTCGGACCTGGTAAGTTTTCCCGTGTTGAGTCAAATTGAACCGCAAGCTCCATTTCATTGTGGTGCCCTTCCGTCAATTCCTTTAAGTTTCAACTTTGCAACCATACTTCCCCCGGAACCTGACTTTGGTTTCCCGGAAGCTACTGAGAGCACCTGGTTGTAGCGTCTCCCAATTGCTAGTTGGCATCGTTTACGGTTAGAACTAGGGCGGTATCTAATCGCCTTCGATCCTCTAACTTTCGTTCTTGATTAAAGAAAGCATCCTTGACAAATGCCTTCGCTTTAGTTAGTCTTACGACGGTCTACGAATTTCACCTCTCGCGCCGTAATACTAGTGTCCCCAACTACTTCTGTTAATCATTACCTCCGGTCTGAGTACAAACCAATGAAAGATTAGACCAAGGTCGTATTCCATTATTCCATGCAAGATTATTCTAGGGCGTTTGGGCACCCTGCTTTAAGCACTCTAATTTGTTCAAGGTAAACGTGAGCGGTCGAGCTCTATGTTACACTTGCACCCGTTGAAGGGCACACCATGACACAGACTTGGTGCCCTACCACACCATTGAGTCGCAACCAGATTCCGACTTGGCCCACCGACCACGGGTTGACCGGGTCGGCGGAGCCGGACTGTGTTGGACAAGTATCAACTTCGAACGTTTTAACCGCAACAATTTTAATATACGCTAGTGGAGCTGGAATTACCGCGGCTGCTGGCACCAGACTTGCCCTCCACTTGATCCTCGTAGAAGGATTTATGCTCTACTCATTCCAATTATGAAACATCATTAAAGAGTTTCATATTGTTATTTCTCGTCACTACCTCCCCGTCCCGGGATTGGGTAATTTACGCGCCTGCTGCCTTCCTTGGATGTGGTAGCCATTTCTCAGGCTCCCTCTCCGGAATCGAACCCTGATTCCCCGTTACCCGTTGCAACCATGGTAGTCCTCTATACTACCATCCATAGTTGATAGGGCAGATATTTGCGAGATCTGTCGTCGGTGCGAGACCATACGATCAGCATCATTATCCAGACTTCAACTCAATGACACGGAGAACCCGCGATTGGTTTGACTAATAAGTGCACCAGTTCCCGCGAGGGTCCTGGCATGTTGCATGTATTAGCTCTAGATTTTCCACAGTTATCCAAGTAACTAGGTTGATGATCTCGTAAATTATAGCTGTTATACTGAGCCTTATGCGGTTTCACATTAAATCTGTTTGTACTTAGACATGCATGGCTTAACCTTTGAGACGAGCGTATATTACTGGTAGGATCAACCAGAATTCCGACTTTGCGTTCGAATGTTCATTGTCCCATTGCACCCGGAGGAGCAAACACCACGTTCTATATGTTGTCAAGTCCGGTAGCACACGGGAGGCGAGCCCCCGTGCGAACCTCATTGCCCTCGTATCACACACACCCGATGCACCGGACAGGCACTTGAGCGGCATTCGACTCCGCTAAGCGCTCGTGCGCCCGATTGTGCATGCGCTGACGGGGCCTTCATACCCCTACCACAGCGACCTTATGCCAAACTTCCATGAATACTTAGGTGAGCTGACAAGGGCCTTCATTTCCCTACCATCAACTAAAGGACACGCTAGGCGCGTCCGATCATTGCAACTGCGGGGCTTTCATACCCCAATCACCACAGTACGCAATTCACCAGAGTTTAATCGCAACCCCCCCGGACATGGCACACTATTAACTTGCAACAAAACTTAGTGTGTGCCGGGCACATCGGTTCCACAAAATCATTCCCGATGTACCCCAATTGGGGTTGCGAACGCATTCACGGTCCTCTGACACACCCAACCAAGCGTGGATACTACATACCTCAAACACCCAGTACACTAACAGACAAATCAATATATGGTTGCTTTCCCCCAGACATTTGCCAATCACTTGGCACCCGGACGGGAACTCGCTCCTGATTGCGCCAATGCCACCCATTTGCCAAGAGCGAGTTCTGTATGTAGATTTCATTTGGAAAGACAACCGTGTACTGGATATTCTATCCGACGATTACAGATGACGAGTACGAGACTCGACTACACTCACGGATAATACATTTTGGGTCGAGATTGCTTTCGGGGTTTTCGATTGGTCTTGCGCTTGTAAACGTATAACTTTGACTTGTGGTAACTTCGGTATGTTAGTCGATCACGTGGATGTGAACTGGTTAGGGTGAGCAATATGTTCACTTGCACTCTGGGTAGGAATAGGTGAGCGCTATAGGTTAAGATCATTGTATGGTTCCATCGTGATGACTTTCGCTAGATAGTAGGATGTTTGGATAGTTATAACGTTTTTGGCCATTTGTTCATAGTGTTCAGTCCATTGAGGAATTCGATTGGTCTTTGCTTCACACACGTGGTCGATCACTTGGATGTGAACTAGGGTGAGAATAAGGTGTTCACTAGTGCTCTTAGGTTTTGGATCAGTACTGAGCACTTGATTGGTTTCGCATAATATGTATCCATAGTGATGACTCTTTCCAGCTTAAGATTTCGTTACCGGTTTCGAATCCTCCCCACGTTCGCTTTTACTTGGTTAGGTTTTCGAGTGTAGATTTGAAAGCAATCTCATGTATGTATCCCATCTGATATAAGCCACTGACAGTTCATGTCACCTCGTTCAACTCTCGCTGGGTCACAGAAGTATGTTACTGCGCCCATTATCCCTACTCGGATAGGTTCGGTTCGTTCGTTTTATACTACGGTGAGTAAACTCAATTTGTGCATCGCATAGCCATGGAAAGCAAGCTTTCGCGGGCCTCTTCGACTGTTTTGATACGAGCTGTGCCCGTGATGCTTGTCATCCCAGGATACTAGACCCCTTTGGACGACCGCATGACCATCAGAAAGTAAATTCCACGTTCGATTTGGGGTGTGAACCCCGAACATAAAGTCTTTGTGTAGAACCACGAGGGCTCTATAGTACCGATTCTCTCGGTACGCTTGGTCCGTGTTCCTTTATGTTCGTACTCTTGTGTGTATAATATTCATGTTCGATTTGGGATATTTGCTACTGTCACCGTTTGAGTACCATGGGGCTTGAACCCCTAACATAAAGTCTTTGTGTAGAACCACGAGGGCTCTGTAGTACCAATTCTCTCGGTACGCTTGGTCCGTGTTCCTTTATGTTTGTACTCTTGTGTGTATAATATTCATGTTCGGTTTGGGATATTTGCTACTTTCACCAGGGTCCCGTTCTTCATACAAGTCTGCCTTGCTAATGTGGTAACTTTATAGTGTAGTTCTGACATCCCAATTTTGGGACTTAGCCGATTTTTCATGTATTTCCATATGACCCGTAGGGTCCCTTTCTTCATACAAGCTTGCCTAGGGCGATCGGTCAAAACTTGTCTTACTATTCGATTGGTCTTCGCACTTTCACCCTAGGCAGTTCGCCTAGGTCTGTCTTCTTGAGGAGGCCAAAACCCGAAATAAGGAGGTCCAGCCGACCCTGAAACCTCCCCTGTCTTAACTACACTAACCCGATTTTTCAGGGTCCTCAGCGCCATACAACTTTGCCTAGGTCACTTGTACTCTTGACTTAGGCCATCTGACTTGGTCCGTGTTTCTTCCTAGGGTTCACCTAGGTACTTTGCCTTGCTTGATGTGGTAACTTTTTAGTGTAGTTCAGACATCCCAATTTTGGGACTTAGCCGATTTTTCGTATATTTCCATATGACCCATAGGGTCCCTTTCTTCATACAAGCTTGCCTAGGGCGATCGGTCAAAACTTGTCTTACTTTTCGATTGGTCTTCGCACTTTCACCCTAGGCAGTTCGCCTAGGTCTGTCTTCTTGAGGAGGCCAAAACCCGAAATAAGGAGGTTCAGCCGACCCAGAAACCTCCCCTGTCAGAACTACACTAACCCGATTTTTCAGGGTCCTCAGCGCCATACAACTTTGCCTAGGTCACTTGTACTCTTGACTTAGGCCATCCGACTTGGTCCGTGTTTCTTCCTAGGGTTCACCTAGGTACTTTGCCTTGCTTGATGTGGTAACTTTTTAGTGTAGTTCAGACATCCTAATTTTGGGACTTAGCCGATTTTTCATGTATTTCCATATGACCCATAGGGTCCCTTTCTTCATACAAGCTTGCCTAGGGCGATCGGTCAAAACTTGTCTTACTATTCGATTGGTCTTCGCACTTTCACCCTAGGCAGTTCGCCTAGGTCTGTCTTCTTGAGGAGGCCAAAAGGGGGGAGTAGGGATGCTGTATTAAGATGGGAGATGTAGGAGATCAAGATTCATCTCCATGCAGCATCCCATTCATCTCCCAGCATCCTAACATATGAATTTCTATGAATTTATGAAAAATCGACTAAGTCCGAGATGCCTTTAAGTAGGGATGCTGTATTGAGATGGGAGATGTAGGAGATCCAGATTCATCTCGATGCAGCATCCCATTCATCCCCCAGCATCCTAACATATGAATTTCTTAGAATTTATGAAAAATCGACTAAGTCCGAGATGGCTTTAAGTAGGGATGCTGTATTAAGATGGGAGATGAGGAAGATCAAGATTCATCTCCATGCAGCATCTCATTCATCTCGCAGCATCCTAACATATGAATTTCTTAGAATTTATGAAAAATCGACTAAGTCCGAGATGCCTTTAAGTAGGGATGCTGTATTAAGATGGGAGGTGACGAAGATCAAGATTCATCTCCATGCAGCATCCCATTCATCTCCCAGCATCCTAACATATGACTTCCTTAGAATTTATGACAAATCGACTAAGTCCGAGATGCCTCTAAGTAAAGATGCTGTATTAAGATGGGAGATGGAGAAGATCAAGATTCATCTCCATGCAGCATCCCATTCATCTCCCAGCATCCTAAAATATGTTTTACTTGGAATTTATTAAAAATCGACTAAGTCCGAGATGCCTTTAAGTAGGAATGCTGTATTAAGACGGAAGATGAAGAAGATCAAGATTCATCTCCATGCAGCATCCCATTCATCTCGCAGCATCCTAACATATGAATTTCTTAGAATATATGAAAAATCGACTAAGTCCGAGATGCCTTTAAGTAGAGATGCTGTATTAAGATGGAAGATGAGGAAGATCAACATTCATCTCCATGCAGCATCCCATTCATCTCGCTGCATCCAAACATATGTTTTTCTAGGAGATTATGAAAAATCGACTAAGTCCGAGATGCATTCAAGTAGGGATGCTGTATTGAGATGGAAGTTGAAGAAGATCAAGATTCATCTCCATGCAGCATCCCATTCATCTCGCAGCATCCTAACATATGTTTTTCTAGGAGATTATGAAAAATCGACTAAGTCCGAGATGCCTTTAAGTAGGGATGCTGTATTGAGATGGGAGATGAAGAAGATCAAGAATCATCTCCATGCAGCATCCCGTTCATCTCGCAGCATCCTAACATATGAATTTCTTAGAATTTATGAAAAATCGACTAAGTCTGAGATCCCTTCAAGTAGGGATGCTGTATTAAGACGGGAGATGAAGAAGATCAAGATTCATCTCCATGCAGCATCCCATTCATCTCGCAGCATCCAAACATATGTTTTTCTTAGAATTTATTAAAAATCGACTAAGTCCGAGATGCCTTTAAGTAGGGATGCTGTAATAAGATGGGAGATGAATAAGATCAATATTCATCTCCATGCAGCATCCCATTCATCTCGCAGCATCCTAACATATGAATTTCTTAGAATTTATGAAAAATCGACTAAGTCCGAGATGCCTTTAAGTAGGGATGCTGTATTAAGACGGGAGATGTAGAAGATCAAGATTCATCTCCATGCAGCATCCCATTCATCTCGCAGCATCCTAACATATGAATTTCTTAGAATTTATGAAAAATCGACTAAGTCCGAGATGCCTTTAAGCAGGGATGCTGTATTAAGATGGGAGATGAAGAAGATCAAGATTCATCTCCATGCAGCATCCCATGCATCTCCCAGCATCCTAACATATGTTTTTCTTAAAATTTATGAAAAATCGACTAAGTCCGAGATGCCTTTAAGTAGGGATGCTGTATTGTGATGAGAGATGTAGGAGATCAAGATTCATCTCCATGCAGCATCCCATTCATCTCCCAGCATCCTAACATATGAATTTCTAATAATTTATGAAAAATCGACTAAGTCCGAGATGCCTTTAAGTAGGGATGCTGTATTAAGATGGGAGATGAAGAAGATCAAGATTCATCTCCATGCAGCATCCCATTCATCTCTCAGCATCCTAACATATGAATTTCTTAGAATTTATGAAAAATCGACTAAGTCCGAGATGCCTTTAAGTAGGGATGCTGTATTAAGATTGGAGATGAAGAAGATCAAGATTCATCTCCATGCAGCATCCCATTTATCTCGCAGCATCCTAACATAAGTTTTTCTTAGAATTTATGAAAAATCGACTAAGTCCGAGATGCCTTTAAGTAGGGATGCTGTATTAAGATGGGAGATGAAGAAGATCAAGATTCATCTCCATGCAGCATCCCATTCATCTCGCAGCATCCTAACATATGAATTTCTTAGAATATATGAAAAATCGACTAAGTCCGAGATGCCTTTAAATAGGGATGCTGTATCAAGATGGGAGATGAAGAAGATCAAGATTCATCTCCATGCAGCATCCCATTCATCTCGCAGCATCCTAACATATGTTTTTCTAAGAATTTATGAAAAATCAACTAAGTCCGAGATGCCTTTAAGTAGGGATGCTGTATTAAGATGGGAGATGTGGGAGATCAAGATTCATCTCCATGCAGCATTCCATTAATCTCGCAGCATCCTAACATATGTTTTCCTAAGAATTTATGAAAAATCGACTTAGTCCGAGATGCCTTTAAGTAGGGATGCTGTATTAAGACGGGAGATGAAGAAGATCAAGATTCATCTCCATGCAGCATCCCATTCATCTCGCAGCATCCTAACATATGTTTTCCTAAGAATTTATGAAAAATCGACTTAGTCCGAGATGCCTTTAAATAGGGATGCTGTATTAAGATGGGAGATGGAGAAGATCAAGATTCATCTCCATGCAGCATCCCATTCATCTCGCAGCATCCTAACATATGTTTTTCTTAGAATTTATGAAAAATCGACAAAGTCCGAGATGCCTTTAAGTAGGGATGCTGTATTGAGATGGGAGATGAAGAAGATCAAGATTCATCTCCATGCAGCATCCCATTCATCTCGCAGCATCCTAACATATTGTTTTCTTAGAATTTATGAAAAATCGACTAAGTCCGAGATGCCTTTAAGTAGGGATGCTGTATTAAGATGGGAGATGAAGAAGATCAAGATTCATCTCCATGCAGCATCCCATTCATCTCGCAGCATCCTAACATACGAATTTCTATGAATTCATGAAAAATCGACTAAGTCCGAGATGCCTTTAAGTAGGGATGCTGTATTGAGATGGGAGATGTAGGAGATCAAGATTCATCTCCTTGCAGCATACAATTCATCTCCCAGCATCCTAACATATGAATTTCTTAGAATTTATGAAAAATCGACTTAGTCCGAGATGCCTTTAAGTAGGGATGCTGTATTAAGATGGGAGATGAACAAGATCAAAATTCATCTCCATGCAGCATCCCATTCATCTCGCAGCATCCTAACATATTGTTTTCTTAGAATTTATGAAAAATCGACAAAGTCCTAGATGCCTTTAAGTAGGGATGCTGTATTAAGATGGGAGATGAGGAAAATCAAGATTCATCTCCATGCAGCATCCCATTCATCTCGCAGCATCCTAACATATGATTTTCTTAGAATTTATGAAAAATCGACTAAGTCCGAGATGGCTTTAAGTAGGGATGCTGTATTAAGATGGGAGATGAGGAAGATCAAGATTCATCTCCATGCAGCATCTCATTCATCTCGCAGCATCCTAACATAAGTTTTTCTTAGTATTTATGAAAAATCGACTTAGTCCGAGAAGCCTTTAAGTAGGGATGCTGTATTAAGATGGGAGATGAACAAGATCAAAATTCATCTCCATGCAGCATCCCATTCATCTCGCAGCATCCTAACATATGTTTTTCTTAGAATTTATGAAAAATCGACTAAGTCCGAGATGCCTTGAAGTAGGGATGCTGTATTGAGATGGGAGATGTAGGAGATCAAGATTAATCTCCATGCAGCATCCCATTAATCTCCCAGAATCCTAACATATGAATTTCTTAGAATTTATGAAAAATCGACTAAGTCCGAGATGGCTTTAAGTAGGGATGCTGTATTGAGATGGGAGATGTAGGAGATCAAGATTCATCTCCATGCAGCATCCCATTCATCTCCCAGCATCCTAACATATGTTTTTCTTAGAATTTATGAAAAATCGACTAAGTCCGAGATGCCTTTAAGTAGGGATGCTGTATTAAGATGGGAGATGAAGAAGATCAAGATTCATCTCCATGCAGCATCCTTTTCATCTCGCTGGATCCTAACATATGATTTTCTTAGATTTTATTAAAAATCGACTAAGTCCGAGATGCCTTTAAGTAGGGATGCTGTATTAAAATGGGAGATGAAGAAGATCAAGATTCATCTCCATGCAGCATCCCATTCATCTCGCAGCATCCTAACATATCAATTTCTTAGAATTTATGAAAAATCGACTTAGTCCGAGATGCCTTTAAGTAGGGATGCTGTATTGAGATGGGAGATGAAGAAGATCAAGATTCATCTCCATGCAGCATCCCATTAATCTCGCAGCATCCTAACATATGAATTTCTTAGAATTTATGAAAAATCGACTAAGTCCGAGATGCTCTTAAGTAGGGATGCTGTATTAAGATGCGAGATGAAGAAGATCAAGATTCATCTCCATGCAGCATCATATTCATCTCGCAGCATCCTTACATATGTTTTTCTTAGAATTTATGAAAAATCGACTAAGTCCGAGATGCCTTTAAGTAGGGATGCTGTATTAGGATGGGAGATGTAGAAGATCAAGATGTATCTCCATGAAGCATCCAATTCATCTCGCAGCATCCTAACATATGTTTTTCTTAGAATTTATGAAAAATCGACTAAGTCCGAGATGCCTTTAACTAGGGATGCTGTATTAAGATGGGAGATGAAGAAGATCAAGATTCATCTCCATGCAGCATCCCTTTCATCTCGCAACATCCTTACATATGTTTTTCTTAGAATTTATGAAAAATCGACTAAGTCCGAGATGCCTTTAAGTAGGGATGCTGTATTGAGATGGGAGATGAAGAAGATCAAGATTCATCTCCATGCAGCATCCCATTCATCTCGCAGCATCCTAACATATGTTTTTCTTAGAATTTATGAAAAATAGACTAAGTCCGAGATGCCTTTAAGTAGGGAAGCTGTATTGAGATGGGAGATGTAGGAGATCAAGATTCATCTCCATGCAGCATCCCATTCATCTCCCAGCATCCTAACATATGAATTTCTTAGAATTTATGAAAAATCGACTAAGTCCGAGATGCTTTTAAGTAGGGATGCTGTATTAAGATGGGAGATGAGGAAGATCAAGATTTATCTCCATGCAGCATCCCATTCATCTCGCAGCATCCTAACATATGAATTTCTTAGAATTTATGAAAAATCGACTAAGTCCGAGATGCCTTTAAGTAGGGATGCTGTATTGAGATGAGAGATGTAGGAGATCAAGATTAATCTCCATGCAGCATCCCATTCATCTCCCAGAATCCTAACATATGAATTTCTTAGAATTTATGAAAAATCGACTAAGTCCGAGATGGCTTTAAGTAGGGATGCTGTATTGAGATGGGAGATGTAGGAGATCAAGATTCATCTCCATGCAGCATCCCATTCATCTCCCAGCATCCTAACATATGTTTTTCTTAGAATTTATGAAAAATCGACTAAGTCCGAGATGCATTTAAGTAGGGATGCTGTATTAAGATGGGAGATGTAGGAGATCAAGATTCATCTCCATGCAGCATCCCATTCATCTCCCAGCATCCTAACATATGAATTTCTATGAATTTATGAAAAATCGACTAAGTCCGAGATGCCTTTAAGTAGGGATGCTGTATTGAGATGGGAGATGTAGGAGATCCAGATTCATCTCGATGCAGCATCCCATTCATCCCCCAGCATCCTAACATATGAATTTCTTAGAATTTATGAAAAATCGACTAAGTCCGAGATGGCTTTAAGTAGGGATGCTGTATTAAGATGGGAGATGAGGAAGATCAAGATTCATCTCCATGCAGCATCTCATTCATCTCGCAGCATCCTAACATATGAATTTCTTAGAATTTATGAAAAATCGACTAAGTCCGAGATGCCTTTAAGTAGGGATGCTGTATTAAGATGGGAGGTGACGAAGATCAAGATTCATCTCCATGCAGCATCCCATTCATCTCCCAGCATCCTAACATATGACTTCCTTAGAATTTATGACAAATCGACTAAGTCCGAGATGCCTCTAAGTAAAGATGCTGTATTAAGATGGGAGATGGAGAAGATCAAGATTCATCTCCATGCAGCATCCCATTCATCTCCCAGCATCCTAAAATATGTTTTACTTGGAAT
Source organism: Anopheles ziemanni (assembly GCF_943734765.1). Taxonomy (NCBI): domain Eukaryota; kingdom Metazoa; phylum Arthropoda; class Insecta; order Diptera; family Culicidae; genus Anopheles; species Anopheles ziemanni. The sequence goes on along the minus strand of NW_026689823.1, from coordinate 71,807 downwards.
TTATTAAAAATCGACTAAGTCCGAGATGCCTTTAAGTAGGAATGCTGTATTAAGACGGAAGATGAAGAAGATCAAGATTCATCTCCATGCAGCATCCCATTCATCTCGCAGCATCCTAACATATGAATTTCTTAGAATATATGAAAAATCGACTAAGTCCGAGATGCCTTTAAGTAGAGATGCTGTATTAAGATGGAAGATGAGGAAGATCAACATTCATCTCCATGCAGCATCCCATTCATCTCGCTGCATCCAAACATATGTTTTTCTAGGAGATTATGAAAAATCGACTAAGTCCGAGATGCATTCAAGTAGGGATGCTGTATTGAGATGGAAGTTGAAGAAGATCAAGATTCATCTCCATGCAGCATCCCATTCATCTCGCAGCATCCTAACATATGTTTTTCTAGGAGATTATGAAAAATCGACTAAGTCCGAGATGCCTTTAAGTAGGGATGCTGTATTGAGATGGGAGATGAAGAAGATCAAGAATCATCTCCATGCAGCATCCCGTTCATCTCGCAGCATCCTAACATATGAATTTCTTAGAATTTATGAAAAATCGACTAAGTCTGAGATCCCTTCAAGTAGGGATGCTGTATTAAGACGGGAGATGAAGAAGATCAAGATTCATCTCCATGCAGCATCCCATTCATCTCGCAGCATCCAAACATATGTTTTTCTTAGAATTTATGAAAAATCGACTTAGTCCGAGATGCCTTTAAGTAGGGATGCTGTATTAAGATGGGAGATGGAGAAGATCAAGATTCATCTCCATGCAGCATCCCATTCATCTCGCAGCATCCTAACATATGAATTTCTATGAATTTATGAAAAATCGACTAAGTCCGAGATGCCTTTAAGTAGGGATGCTGTATTGAGATGGGAGATGTAGGAGATCCAGATTCATCTCCATGCAGCATCCCATTCATCTCGCAGCATCCTAACATATGAATTTCTTAGAATTTATGAAAAATCGACTAAGTCCGAGATGGCTTTAAGTAGGGATGCTGTATTAAGATGGGAGATGTAGGAGATCAAAATGCATCTCCATGCAGCATCCCATTCATCTCCCAGCATCCTAACATATGAATTTCTTAGAATTTATGAAAAATCGACTAAGTCCGAGATGCCTTTAAGTAGGGATGCTGTATTGAGATGGGAGATGTAGGAGATCAAGATTCATCTCCATGCAGCATCCCATTCATCTCCCAGCATCCTAACATATGAATTTCTATGAATTTATGAAAAATCGACTAAGTCCGAGATGGCTTTAAGTAGGGATGCTGTATTAAGATGGGAGATGAAGAAGATCAAGATTCATCTCCATGCAGCATCCCATTCATCTCCCAGCATCCTAACATATGCATTTCTATGAATTTATGAAAAATCGACTAAGTCCGAGATGCCTTTAAGTAGGGATGCTGTATTGAGATGAGAGATGTAGGAGATCAAGATTCATCTCCATGCAGCATCCCATTCATCTCGCAGCATCCTAACATATGAATTTCTATGAATTTATGAAAAATCGACTAAGTCCGAGATGCCTTTAAGTAGGGATGCTGTATTGAGATGGGAGATGTAGGAGATCAAGATTCATCTCCATGCAGCATCCCATTCATCTCCCAGCATCCTAACATATGAATTTCTTAGAATTTATGAAAAATCGACTAAGTCCGAGATGGCTTTAAGTAGGGATGCTGTATTAAGATGGGAGATGTAGGAGATCAAGATTCATCTCCATGCAGCATCCCATTCATCTCCCAGCATTTTTACATATGAATTTTTTAGAATTTATGAAAAATCGACTAAGTCCGAGATGCCTTTAAGTAGGGATGCTGTATTGAGATGGGAGATGAAGAAGATCAAGATTCATCTCCATGCAGCATCCCATTCATCTCGGAGCATCCTAACATATGTTTTTCTTAGAATTTATGAAAAATCGACTAAGTCCGAGATGCATTTAAGTAGGGATGCTGTATTAAGATGGGAGATGAAGTAGATCAAGATTCATCTCCATGCAGCATCCCATTCATCTCGCAGCATCCTAACATATGAATTTCTTAGAATTTATGAAAAATCGACTAAGTCCGAGATGGCTTTAAGTAGGGATGCTGTATTAAGATGGGAGATGTAGGAGATCAAAATGCATCTCCATGCAGCATCCCATTCATCTCCCAGCATCCTAACATATGAATTTCTTAGAATTTATTAAAAATCGACTAAGTCCGAGATGCCTTTAAGTAGGGATGCTGTATTAAGATGGGAGATGAAGAAGATCAAGATTCATCTCCATGCAGCATCCCATTCATCTCCCAGCATCCTAACATATGAATTTCTATGAGTTTATGAAAAATCGACTAAGTCCGAGATGCCTTTAAGTAGGGATGCTGTATTGAGATGGGAGATGGAGTAGATCAAGATTCATCTCCATGCAGCATCCCATTCATCTCGCAGCATCCTAACATATGAATTTCTATGAATTTATGAAAAATCGACTAAGTCCGAGATGGCTTTAAGTAGGGATGCTGTATTAAGATGGGAGATGTAGGAGATCAAGATGCATCTCCATGCAGCATCCCATTCATCTCGCAGCATCCTAACATATGTTTTTCTTAGAATTTATGAAAAATCGACTAAGTCCGAGATGCATTTAAGTAGGGATGCTGTATTAAGATGGGAGATGAAGAAGATCAAGATTCATCTCCATGCAGCATCCCATTCATCTCGCAGCATCCTAACATATGATTTTCTTAGAATTTATGAAAAATCGACTAAGTCCGAGATGGCTTTAAGTAGGGATGCTGTATTAAGATGGGAGATGAGGAAGATCAAGATTCATCTCCATGCAGCATCTCATTCATCTCGCAGCATCCTAACATAAGTTTTTCTTAGTATTTATGAAAAATCGACTTAGTCCGAGATGCCTTTAAGTAGGGATGCTGTATTAAGATGGGAGATGAACAAGATCAAAATTCATCTCCATGCAGCATCCCATTCATCTCGCAGCATCCTAACATATGTTTTTCTTAGAATTTATGAAAAATCGACTAAGTCCGAGATGCCTTGAAGTAGGGATGCTGTATTGAGATGGGAGATGTAGGAGATCAAGATTAATCTCCATGCAGCATCCCATTAATCTCCCAGAATCCTAACATATGAATTTCTTAGAATTTATGAAAAATCGACTAAGTCCGAGATGGCTTTAAGTAGGGATGCTGTATTGAGATGGGAGATGTAGGAGATCAAGATTCATCTCCATGCAGCATCTCATTCATCTCCCAGCATCCTAACATATGTTTTTCTTAGAATTTATGAAAAATCGACTAAGTCCGAGATGCCTTTAAGTAGGGATGCTGTATTAAGATGGGAGATGAAGAAGATCAAGATTCATCTCCATGCAGCATCCTTTTCATCTCGCTGGATCCTAACATATGATTTTCTTAGATTTTATTAAAAATCGACTAAGTCCGAGATGCCTTTAAGTAGGGATGCTGTATTAAAATGGGAGATGAAGAAGATCAAGATTCATCTCCATGCAGCATCCCATTCATCTCGCAGCATCCTAACATATCAATTTCTTAGAATTTATGAAAAATCGACTTAGTCCGAGATGCCTTTAAGTAGGGATGCTGTATTGAGATGGGAGATGAAGAAGATCAAGATTCATCTCCATGCAGCATCCCATTCATCTCGCAGCATCCTAACATATGAATTTCTTAGAATTTATGAAAAATCGACTAAGTCCGAGATGCTCTTAAGTAGGGATGCTGTATTAAGATGCGAGATGAAGAAGATCAAGATTCATCTCCATGCAGCATCATATTCATCTCGCAGCATCCTTACATATGTTTTTCTTAGAATTTATGAAAAATCGACTAAGTCCGAGATGCCTTTAAGTAGGGATGCTGTATTAGGATGGGAGATGTAGAAGATCAAGATGTATCTCCATGAAGCATCCCATTCATCTCGCAGCATCCTAACATATGTTTTTCTTAGAATTTATGAAAAATCGACTAAGTCCGAGATGCCTTTAACTAGGGATGCTGTATTAAGATGGGAGATGAAGAAGATCAAGATTCATCTCCATGCAGCATCCCATTCATCTCGCAGCATCCTAACATATGTTTTTCTTAGAATTTACGAAAAATCGACTTAGTCCGAGATGCCTTTAACTAGGGATGCTGTATTAAGATGGGAGATGTAGAAGATCAAGATGTATCTCCATGAAGCATCCCATTCATCTCGCAGCATCCTAACATATGAATTTCTTAGTATTTATGAAAAATCGACTAAGTCCGAGATGCCATTAAGTAGGGATGCTGTATTAAGATGGGAGATGAAGAAGATCAAGATTCATCTCCATGCAGCATCCCATTCATCTCGCAGCATCCTAACATATCAATTTCTTAGAATTTATGAAAAATCGACTTAGTCCGAGATGCCTTTAAGTAGGGATGCTGTATTAAGATGGGAGATGGAGAAGATCAAGATTCATCTCCATGCAGCATCCCATTCATCTCGCAGCATCCTAACATATGAATTTCTATGAATTTATGAAAAATCGACTAAGTCCGAGATGCCTTTAAGTAGGGATGCTGTATTGAGATGGGAGATGTAGGAGATCCAGATTCATCTCCATGCAGCATCCCATTCATCTCGCAGCATCCTAACATATGAATTTCTTAGAATTTATGAAAAATCGACTAAGTCCGAGATGGCTTTAAGTAGGGATGCTGTATTAAGATGGGAGATGTAGGAGATCAAAATGCATCTCCATGCAGCATCCCATTCATCTCCCAGCATCCTAACATATGAATTTCTTAGAATTTATGAAAAATCGACTAAGTCCGAGATGCCTTTAAGTAGGGATGCTGTATTGAGATGGGAGATGTAGGAGATCAAGATTCATCTCCATGCAGCATCCCATTCATCTCCCAGCATCCTAACATATGAATTTCTATGAATTTATGAAAAATCGACTAAGTCCGAGATGGCTTTAAGTAGGGATGCTGTATTAAGATGGGAGATGAAGAAGATCAAGATTCATCTCCATGCAGCATCCCATTCATCTCCCAGCATCCTAACATATGAATTTCTATGAATTTATGAAAAATCGACTAAGTCCGAGATGCCTTTAAGTAGGGATGCTGTATTGAAATGAGAGATGTAGGAGATCAAGATTCATCTCCATGCAGCATCCCATTCATCTCGCAGCATCCTAACATATGAATTTCTATGAATTTATGAAAAATCGACTAAGTCCGAGATGGCTTTAAGTAGGGATGCTGTATTAAGATGGGAGATGTAGGAGATCAAGATGCATCTCCATGCAGCATCCCATTCATCTCGCAGCATCCTAACATATGTTTTTCTTAGAATTTATGAAAAATCGACTAAGTCCGAGATGCATTTAAGTAGGGATGCTGTATTAAGATGGGAGATGAAGAAGATCAAGATTCATCTCCATGCAGCATCCCATTCATCTCGCAGCATCCTAACATATGTTTTTCTTAGAATTTATGAAAAATCGACTAAGTCCGAGATGGCTTTAAGTAGGGATGCTGTATTGAGATGAGAGATGTAGGAGATCAAGATTCATCTCCATGCAGCATTCCATTCATCTCGCAGCATCCTAACATATGAATTTCTATGAATTTATGAAAAATCGACTAAGTCCGAGATGCCTTTAAGTAGGGATGCTGTATTGAGATGGGAGATGTAGGAGATCAAGATTCATCTCCATGCAGCATCCCATTCATCTCCCAGCATCCTAACATATGAATTTCTTAGAATTTATGAAAAATCGACTAAGTCCGAGATGCCTTTAAGTAGGGATGCTGTATTAAGATGGGAGATGAAGAAGATCAAGATTCATCTCCATGCAGCATCCCATTCATCTCCCAGCATCCTAACATATGAATTTCTATGAATTTATGAAAAATCGACTAAGTCCGAGATGCCTTTAAGTAGGGATGCTGTATTGAGATGGGAGATGTAGGAGATCAAGATTCATCTCCATGCAGCATCCCATTTACCACGCAGCATCCTAACATATGTTTTTCTTAGAATTTATGAAAAATCGACTAAGTCCGAGATGCCTTTAAGTAGGGATGCTGTATTAAGATGGGAGAAGATGAAGATCAAGATTCATCTCCATGCAGCATTCCATTCATCTCGCAGCATCCTAACATATGTTTTTCTTAGAATTTATGTAAAACCGACTAAGTCCGAGATGCCTCTAAGTAAGGATGCTGTTTTAAGATGGGAGATGAAGAAGATCAAGATTCATCTGCATGCAGCATCCCATTCATCTCCCAGCATCCTAACATATGAATTTCTTAGAATTTATTAAAAATCGACTAAGTCCGAGATGCCTCTAAGTAAGGATGCTGTTTTAAGATGGGAGATGAAGAACATCAAGATTCATCTCCATGCAGCATCCCATTCATCTCACAGCATCCTAACATATGTTTTTCTTAGAATTTATGAAAAATCGACTAAGTCCGAGATGCCTTTAAGTAGGGATGCTGTATTAAGACGGGAGATGAAGAAGATCAAGATTCATCTCCATGCAGCATCCCATTCATCTCCCAGCATCCTAACATGTGAATTTCTTAGAATTTATGAAAAATCGACAAAGTCCGAGATGCCTCTAAGTAGGGATGCTGTATTAAGATGGGAGATGAAGAAGATCAAGATTCATCTCCATGCAGCATCCCATTCATCTCCCCAGCATCCTAACATGTGAATTTCTTAGAATTTAAGAAAAATCGACTAAGTCCGAGATGCCTCTAAGTAGGGATGCTGTATTAAGATGGGAGATGAAGAAGATCAAGATTCAGCTCCATGCAGCATCCCATTCATCTCCCAGCATCCTAACATATAAATTTCTTAGAATTTATGAAAAATCGACTAAGTCCAAAATGCCTCTAAGTAGAGATGCTGTATTAAGATGGGAGATGAAGAAGTTCAAGATTCATCTCCATGCAGCATCCCATTCATCTCCCAGCATCCTAACATATGAATTTCTTAGAATTAATGAAAAATCGACTAAGTCCGAGATGCCTCTAAGTAGGGATGCTGTATTAAGATGGGAGATGTAGGAGATCAAGATTCATCTCCATGCAGCATCCCATTCATCTCGCAGCATCCTAACATATGAATTTCTTAGAATTTATGAAAAATCGACTAAGTCCGAGATGCCTTTAAGTAGGGATGCTGTATTAAGATGGGAGATGAAGAAGACCAAGATTCATCTCCATGCAGCATCCCATTCATCTCGTAGCATCCTAACATATGAATTTCTTAGAATTTATGAAAAATCGACTAAGTCCGAGATGGCTTTAAGTAGGGATGCTGTATTAAGATGGGAGATGTAGGAGATCAAGATTCATCTCCATGCAGCATCCCATTCATCTCCCAGCATCCTAACATATGAATTTCTTAGAATTTATGAAAAATCGACTAAGTCCGAGATGCCTTTAAGTAGGGATGCTGTATTGAGATGGGAGATGAAGAAGATCAAGATTCATCTCCATGCAGCATCCCATTCATCTCGCAGCATCCTAACATATGAATTTCTTAGAATTTATGAAAAATCGACTAAGTCCGAGATGGCTTTAAGTAGGGATGCTGTATTAAGATGGGAGATGTAGGAGATCAAGATTCATCTCCATGCAGCATCCCATTCATCTCGTAGCATCCTAACATATGAATTTCTTAGAATTTATGAAAAATCGACTAAGTCCGAGATGGCTTTAAGTAGGGATGCTGTATTGAGATGGGAGATGAAGAAGATCAAGATTCATCTCCATGCAGCATCCCATTCATCTCCCAGCATCCTAACATATGAATTTCTTAGAATTTATGAAAAATCGACTAAGTCCGAGATGGCTTTAAGTAGGGATGCTGTATTAAGATGGGAGATGTAGGAGATCAAGATTCATCTCCATGCAGCATCCCATTCATCTCCCAGCATCCTAACATATGAATTTCTTAGAATTTATGAAAAATCGACTAAGTCCGAGATGGCTTTAAGTAGGGATGCTGTATTAAGATGGGAGATGTAGGAGATCAAGATTCATCTCCATGCAGCATCCCATTCATCTCGCAGCATCCTAACAATTGTTTTTCTTAGAATTTATGAAAAATCGACTAAGTCCGAGATGCCTTTAAGTAGGGATGCTGTATTGAGATGGGAGATGAAGAAGATCAAGATTCATCTCCATGCAGCATCCCATTCATCTCGCAGCATCCTAACATATGAATTTATATGAATTTATGAAAAATCGACTAAGTCCGAGATGCCTTTAAGTAGGGATGCTGTATTGAGATGGGAGATGAAGAAGATCAAGATTCATCTCCATGCAGCATCCCATTCATCTCCCAGCATCCTAACATATGAATTTCTTAGAATTTATGAAAAATCGACTAAGTCCGAGATGGCTTTAAGTAGGGATGCTGTATTAAGATGGGAGATGTAGGAGATCAAGATTCATCTCCATGCAGCATCCCATTCATCTCGCAGCATCCTAACATATGAATTTCTATGAATTTATGAAAAATCGACTAAGTCCGAGATGCCTTTAAGTAGGGATGCTGTATTGAGACGGGAGATGATGAAGATCAAGATTCATCTCCATGCAGCATCCCATTCATCTCCCAGCATCCTAACATATGAATTTCTATGAATTTATGAAAAATCGACTAAGTCCGAGATGCCTTTAAGTAGGGATGCTGTATTGAGATGGGAGATGAAGAAGATCAAGATTCATCTCCATGCAGCATCCCATTCATCTCCCAGCATCCTAACATATGAATTTATATGAATTTATGAAAAATCGACTAAGTCCGAGATGGCTTTAAGTAGGGATGCTGTATTAAGATGGGAGATGTAGGAGATCAAGATGCATCTCCATGCAGCATCCCATTCATCTCCCAGCATCCTAACATATGAATTTCTTAGAATTTATGAAAAATCGACTAAGTCCGAGATGGCTTTAAGTAGGGATGCTGTATTAAGATGGGATATGTAGGAGATCAAGATTCATCTCCATGCAGCATCCCATTTATCTCCCAGCATCCTAACATATGAATTTCTTAGAATTTATGAAAAATCGACTAAGTCCGAGATGCCTTTAAGTAGGGATGCTGTATTAAGATGGGAGATGTAGGAGATCCAGATTCATCTCCATGCAGCATCCCATTCATCTCCCAGCATCCTAACATATGAATTTCTATGAATTTATGAAAAACCGACTAAGTCCGAGATGGCTTTAAGTAGGGATGCTGTATTGAGATGAGAGATGTAGGAGATCAAGATTCATCACCATGCAGCATCCCATTCATCTCCCAGCATCCTAACATATGAATTTCTTAGAATTTATGAAAAATCGACTAAGTCCGAGATGCATTTAAGTAGGGATGCTGTATTAAGATGGGAGATGTAGGAGATCCAGATTCATCTCCATGCAGCATCCCATTCATCTCCCAGCATCCTAACATATGAATTTCTTAGAATTTATGAAAAATCGACTAAGTCCGAGAAGCCTTTAAGTAGGGATGCTGTATTAAGATGGGAGATGAAGAAGATCAAGATTCATCTCCATGCAGCATCCCATTCATCTCCCAGCATCCTAACATATGAATTTCTTAGAATTTATGAAAAATCGACTAAGTCCGAGATGCCTTTAAGTCGGGATGCTGTATTAAGATGGGAGATGAAGAAGATCAAGATTCATCTCCATGCAGCATCCCATTCATCTCCCAGCATCCTAACATATGAATTTCTATGAATTTATGAAAAATCGACTAAGTCCGAGATGCCTTTAAGTAGGGATGCTGTATTGAGACGGGAGATGTAGGAGATCAATATTCATCTGCATGCAGCATCCCATTCATCTCGCAGCATCCTAACATATGAATTTCTATGAATTTATGAAAAATCGACTAAGTCCGAGATGCCTTTAAGTAGGGATGCTGTATTGAGATGAGAGATGTAGGAGATCAAGATTCATCTCCATGCAGCATCCCATTCATCTCGCAGCATCCTTACATATGAATTTCTATGAATTCATGAAAAATCGACTAAGTCCGAGATGCCTTTAAGTAGGGATGCTGTATTGAGATGGGAGATGTAGGAGATCAAGATTCATCTCCATGCAGCATCTCATTCACCTCCCAGCATCCTAACATATGAATTTCTAAGAATTTATGAAAAATCGACTAAGTCCGAGATGGCTTTAGGTAGGGATGCTGTATTGAGATGGGAGATGTAGGAGATCAAGATTCATCTCCATGCAGCATCCCATTCATCTCCCAGCATCCTAACATATGAATTTCTTAGAATTTATGAAAAATCGACTAAGTCCGAGATGCCTTTAAGTAGGGATGCTGTATTAAGATGGGAGATGAAGAAGATCAAGATTCATCTCCATGCAGCATCCCATTCATCTCGCAGCATCCTAACATATGTTTTTCTTAGAATTTATGAAAAATCGACTAAGTCCGAGATGCATTTAAGTAGGGATGCTGTATTAAGATGGGAGATGAAGAAGATCAAGATTCATCTCCATGCAGCATCCAATTCATCTCGCAGCATCCTAACATATGTTTTTCTTAGAATTTATGAAAAATCGACTAAGTCCGAGATGGCTTTAAGTAGGGATGCTGTATTGAGATGAGAGATGTAGGAGATCAAGATTCATCTCCATGCAGCATCCCATTCATCTCGCAGCATCCTAACATATGAATTTCTATGAATTTATGAAAAATCGACTAAGTCCGAGATGCCTTTAAGTAGGGATGCTGTATTGAGATGGGAGATGTAGGAGATCAAGATTCATCTCCATGCAGCATCCCATTCATCTCGCAGCATCCTAACATATGTTTTTCTTAGAATTTATGAAAAATCGACTAAGTCCGAGATGCCCTTAAGTAAGGATGCTGTATTGAGATGGGAGATGAAGAAGATCAAGATTCATCTCCATGCAGCATCCCATTCATCTCCCAGCATCCTAACATATGTTTTTCTTAGAATTTATGAAAAATCGACTAAGTCCGAGATGCATTTAAGTAGGGATGCTGTATTAAGATGGGAGATGAAGTAGATCAAGATTCATCTCCATGCAGCATCCCATTCATCTCGCAGCATCCTAACATATGAATTTCTATGAATTTATGAAAAATCGACTAAGTCCGAGATGGCTTTAAGTAGGGATGCTGTATTGAGATGAGAGATGTAGGAGATCAAGATTCATCTCCATGCAGCATCCCATTCATCTCGCAGCATCCTAACATATGAATTTCTATGAATTTATGAAAAATCGACTAAGTCCGAGATGCCTTTAAGTAGGGATGCTGTATTGAGATGGGAGATGGAGTAGATCAAGATTCATCTCCATGCAGCATCCCATTCATCTCGCAGCATCCTAACATATGAATTTCTATGAATTTATGAAAAATCGACTTAGTCCGAGATGGCTTTAAGTAGGGATGCTGTATTAAGATGGGAGAAGTAGGAGATCAAGATGCATCTCCATGCAGCATCCCATTCATCTCGCAGCATCCTAACATATGTTTTTCTTAGAATTTATGAAAAATCGACTAAGTCCGAGATGCATTTAAGTAGGGATGCTGTATTAAGATGGGAGATGGAGTAGATCAAGATTCATCTCCATGCAGCATCCCATTCATCTCGCAGCATCCTAACATATGAATTTCTATGAATTTATGAAAAATCGACTAAGTCCGAGATGGCTTTAAGTAGGAATGCTGTATTGAGATGAGAGATGTAGGAGATCAAGATTCATCTCCATGCAGCATCTCATTCATCTCCCAGCATCCTAACATATGAATTTCTTAGAATTTATGAAAAATCGACTAAGTCCGAGATGCCTTTAAGTAGGGATGCTGTATTAAGATGGGAGATGAAAAAGATCAAGATTCATCTCCATGCAGCATCCCATTCATCTCCCAGCATCCTAACATATGTTTTTCTTAGAATTTATGAAAAATCGACTAAGTCCGAGATGCATTTAAGTAGGGATGCTGTATTGAGATGGGAGATGAAGAAGATCAAGATTCATCTCCATGCAGCATCCCATTCATCTCCCAGCATCCTTACATATGTTTTTCTTAGAATTTATGAAAAATCGACTAAGTCCGAGATGCCTTTAAGTAGGGATGCTGTATTGAGATGGGAGATGTAGGAGATCAAGATTCATCTCCATGCAGCATCCCATTCATCTCCCAGCATCCTAACATATGGATTTCTTAGAATTTATGAAAAATCGACTAAGTCCGAGATGCATTTAAGTAGGGATGCTGTATTAAGATGGGAGATGAAGAAGATCAAGATTCATCTCCATGCAGCATCCAATTCATCTCGCAGCATCCTAACATATGTTTTTCTTAGAATTTATGAAAAATCGACTAAGTCCGAGATGGCTTTAAGTAGGGATGCTGTATTGAGATGAGAGATGTAGGAGATCAAGATTCATCTCCATGCAGCATCCCATTCATCTCGCAGCATCCTAACATATGAATTTCTATGAATTTATGAAAAATCGACTAAGTCCGAGATGCCTTTAAGTAGGGATGCTGTATTGAGATGGGAGATGTAGGAGATCAAGATTCATCTCCATGCAGCATCCCATTCATCTCGCAGCATCCTAACATATGTTTTTCTTAGAATTTATGAAAAATCGACTAAGTCCGAGATGCCCTTAAGTAAGGATGCTGTATTGAGATGGGAGATGAAGAAGATCAAGATTCATCTCCATGCAGCATCCCATTCATCTCCCAGCATCCTAACATATGTTTTTCTTAGAATTTATGAAAAATCGACTAAGTCCGAGATGCATTTAAGTAGGGATGCTGTATTAAGATGGGAGATGAAGTAGATCAAGATTCATCTCCATGCAGCATCCCATTCATCTCGCAGCATCCTAACATATGAATTTCTATGAATTTATGAAAAATCGACTAAGTCCGAGATGGCTTTAAGTAGGGATGCTGTATTGAGATGAGAGATGTAGGAGATCAAGATTCATCTCCATGCAGCATCCCATTCATCTCGCAGCATCCTAACATATGAATTTCTATGAATTTATGAAAAATCGACTAAGTCCGAGATGCCTTTAAGTAGGGATGCTGTATTGAGATGGGAGATGGAGTAGATCAAGATTCATCTCCATGCAGCATCCCATTCATCTCGCAGCATCCTAACATATGAATTTCTATGAATTTATGAAAAATCGACTTAGTCCGAGATGGCTTTAAGTAGGGATGCTGTATTAAGATGGGAGAAGTAGGAGATCAAGATGCATCTCCATGCAGCATCCCATTCATCTCGCAGCATCCTAACATATGTTTTTCTTAGAATTTATGAAAAATCGACTAAGTCCGAGATGCATTTAAGTAGGGATGCTGTATTAAGATGGGAGATGGAGTAGATCAAGATTCATCTCCATGCAGCATCCCATTCATCTCGCAGCATCCTAACATATGAATTTCTATGAATTTATGAAAAATCGACTAAGTCCGAGATGGCTTTAAGTAGGAATGCTGTATTGAGATGAGAGATGTAGGAGATCAAGATTCATCTCCATGCAGCATCTCATTCATCTCCCAGCATCCTAACATATGAATTTCTTAGAATTTATGAAAAATCGACTAAGTCCGAGATGCCTTTAAGTAGGGATGCTGTATTAAGATGGGAGATGAAAAAGATCAAGATTCATCTCCATGCAGCATCCCATTCATCTCGCAGCATCCTAACATATGTTTTTCTTAGAATTTATGAAAAATCGACTAAGTCCGAGATGCATTTAAGTAGGGATGCTGTATTGAGATGGGAGATGAAGAAGATCAAGATTCATCTCCATGCAGCATCCCATTCATCTCCCAGCATCCTAACATATGAATTTATATGAATTTATGAAAAATCGACTAAGTCCGAGATGGCTTTAAGTAGGGATGCTGTATTAAGATGGGAGATGTAGGAGATCAAGATTCATCTCCATGCAGCATCCCATTCATCTCCCAGCATCCTTACATATGAATTTCTATGAATTTATGAAAAATCGACTAAGTCCGAGATGGCTTTAAGTACGGATGCTGTATTGAGATGAGAGATGAAGGAGATCTAGATTCATCTCCATGCAGCATCCCATTCATCTCGCAGCATCCTAACATATGAATTTCTATGAATTTATGAAAAATCGACTAAGTCCGAGATGCCTTTAAGTAGGAATGCTGTATTAAGATGGGAGATGAAGAAGATCAAGATTCATCTCCATGCAGCATCCCATTCATCTCCCAGCATCCTAACATATGAATTTATATGAATTTATGAAAAATCGACTAAGTCCGAGATGGCTTTAAGTAGGGATGCTGTATTAAGATGGGAGATGTAGGAGATCAAGATTCATCTCCATGCAGCATCCCATTCATCTCCCAGCATCCTAACATATGAATTTCTTAGAATTTATGAAAAATCGACTAAGTCCGAGATGGCTTTAAGTAGGGATGCTGTATTAAGATGGGAGATGTAGGAGATCAAGATTCATCTCCATGCAGCATCCCATTCATCTCGCAGCATCCTAACAATTGTTTTTCTTAGAATTTATGAAAAATCGACTAAGTCCGAGATGCCTTTAAGTAGGGATGCTGTATTGAGATGGGAGATGAAGAAGATCAAGATTCATCTCCATGCAGCATCCCATTCATCTCGCAGCATCCTAACATATGTTTTTCTTAGAATTTATGAAAAATCGACTAAGTCCGAGATGCCTTTAAGTAGGAATGCTGTATTAAGATGGGAGATGAAGAAGATCAAGATTCATCTCCATGCAGCATCCCATTCATCTCCCAGCATCCTAACATATGTTTTTCTTATAATTTATGAAAAATCGACTAAGTCCGAGATGCCTTTAAGTAGGGATGCTGTATTAAGATGGGAGATGAAGAAGATCAAGATTCATCTCCATGCAGCATCCCATTCATCTCGCAGCATCCTAACATATGTTTTTCTTATAATTTATGAAAAATCGACTAAGTCCGAGATGCCTTTAAGTAGGGATGCTGTATTGAGATGGGAGATGTAGGAGATCAAGATTCATCTCCATGCAGCATCCCATTCATCTCCCAGCATCCTAAGATATGAATTTCTTAGAATTTATGAAAAATCGACTAAGTCCGAGATGCCTTTAAGTAGGAATGCTGTATTAAGATGGGAGATGAAGAAGATCAAGATTCATCTCCATGCAGCATCTTATTCATCTCGCAGCATCCTAACATATGAATTTCTATGAATTTATGAAAAATCGACTAATTCCGAGATGCCTTTAAGAAGGGATGCTGTATTGAGATGAGAGATGTAGGAGATCAAGATACATCTCCATGCAGCATCATATTCATCTCCCAGCATCCAAACATATGAATTTCTATGATTTTATGAAAAATCGACTAAGTCCGAGATGCCTTTAAGTAGGGATGCTGTATTGAGACGGGAGATGATGAAGATCAAGATTCATCTCCATGCAGCATCCCATTCATCTCCCAGCATCCTAAGATATGAATTTCTTAGAATTTATGAAAAATCGACTAAGTCCGAGATGCCTTTAAGTAGGAATGCTGTATTAAGATGGGAGATGAAGAAGATCAAGATTCATCTCCATGCAGCATCCCATTCATCTCCCAGCATCCTAACATATGAATTTCTTAGAATTTATGAAAAATCGACTAAGTCCGAGATGCATTTAAGTAGGGATGCTGTATTAAGATGGGAGATGAAGAAGATCAAGATTCATCTCCATGCAGCATCCCATTCATCTCCCAGCATCCTAACATATGAATTTCTTAGAATTTATGAAAAATCGACTAAGTCCGAGATGCCTTTAAGTAGGGATGCTGTATTAAGATGGGAGATGAAGAAGATCAAGATTCATCTCCATGCAGCATCCCATTCATCTCCCAGCATCCTAACATATGAATTTATATGAATTTATGAAAAATCGACTAAGTCCGAGATGGCTTTAAGTAGGGATGCTGTATTAAGATGGGAGATGTAGGAGATCAAGATTCATCTCCATGCAGCATCCCATTCATCTCCCAGCATCCTAACATATGAATTTCTATGAATTTATGAAAAATCGACTAAGTCCGAGATGCCTTTAAGTAGGGATGCTGTATTGAGATGGGAGATGTAGGAGATCAAGATTCATCTCCATGCAGCATCCCATTCATCTCCCAGCATCCTAACATATGAATTTCTTAGAATTTATGAAAAATCGACTAAGTCCGAGAAGCCTTTAAGTAGGGATGCTGTATTGAGATGGGAGATGTAGGAGATCAAGATTCATCTCCATGCAGCATCCCATTCATCTCGCAGCATCCTAACATATGTTTTTCTTAGAATTTATGAAAAATCGACTAAGTCCGAGATGCATTTAAGTAGGGATGCTGTATTAAGATGGGAGATGAAGTAGATCAAGATTCACCTCCATGCAGCATCCCATTCATCTCGCAGCATCCTAACATATGAATTTCTATGAATTTATGAAAAATCGACTAAGTCCGAGATGCCTTTAAGTAGGGATGCTGTATTGAGATGGGAGATGTAGGAGATCCAGATTCATCTCCATGCAGCATCCCATTCATCTCCCAGCATCCTAACATATGAATTTCTTAGAATTTATGAAAAATCGACTAAGTCCGAGATGCCTTCAAGTAGGGATGCTGTATTAAGATGGGAGATGAAGAAGATCAAGATTCATCTCCATAAAGCATCCCATTCATCTCCCAGCATCCTAACATATGAATTTCTTAGAATTTATGAAAAATCGACTAAGTCCGAGATGGCTTTAAGTAGGGATGCTGTATTAAGATGGGAGATGTAGGAGATCAAGATGCATCTCCATGCAGCATCCCATTCATCTCCCAGCATCCTAACATATGAATTTCTTAGAATTTATGAAAAATCGACTAAGTCCGAGATGGCTTTAAGTAGGGATGCTGTATTAAGATCGGAGATGAAGAAGATCAAGATTCATCTTCATGCAGCATCCCATTCATCTCCCAGCATCCTAACATATGAATTTCTTAGAATTTATGAAAAATCGACTAAGTCCGAGATGGCTTTAAGTAGGGATGCTGTATTGAGATGAGAGATGTAGGAGATCAAGATTCATCACCATGCAGCATCCCATTCATCTCCCAGCATCCTAACATATGAATTTCTATGAATTTATGAAAAACCGACTAAGTCCGAGATGGCTTTAAGTAGGGATGCTGTATTGAGATGAGAGATGTAGGAGATCAAGATTCATCTCCATGCAGCATCCCATTCATCTCCCAGCATCCTAACATATGAATTTCTTAGAATTTATGAAAAATCGACTAAGTCCGAGATGCATTTAAGTAGGGATGCTGTATTAAGATGGGAGATGTAGGAGATCCAGATTCATCTCCATGCAGCATCCCATTCATCTCCCAGCATCCTAACATATGAATTTCTTAGAATTTATGAAAAATCGACTAAGTCCGAGAAGCCTTTAAGTAGGGATGCTGTATTAAGATGGGAGATGAAGAAGATCAAGATTCATCTCCATGCAGCATCCCATTCATCTCCCAGCATCCTAACATATGAATTTCTTAGAATTTATGAAAAATCGACTAAGTCCGAGATGCCTTTAAGTAGGGATGCTGTATTAAGATGGGAGATGAAGAAGATCAAGATTCATCTCCATGCAGCATCCCATTCATCTCCCAGCATCCTAACATATGAATTTCTATGAATTTATGAAAAATCGACTAAGTCCGAGATGCCTTTAAGTAGGGATGCTGTATTGAGACGGGAGATGTAGGAGATCAATATTCATCTGCATGCAGCATCCCATTCATCTCGCAGCATCCTAACATATGAATTTCTATGAATTTATGAAAAATCGACTAAGTCCGAGATGCATTTAAGTAGGAATGCTGTATTAAGATGGGAGATGAAGTAGATCAAGATTCATCTCCATGCAGCATCCCATTCATCTCGCAGCATCCTAACATATGAATTTCTATGAATTTATGAAAAATCGACTAAGTCCGAGATGCCTTTAAGTAGGGATGCTGTATTGAGATGAGAGATGTAGGAGATCAAGATTCATCTCCATGCAGCATCCCATTCATCTTCCAGCATCCTAACATATGAATTTCTATGAATTTATGAAAAATCGACTAAGTCCGAGATGCCTTTAAGTAGGGATGCTGTATTGAGATGGGAGATGTAGGAGATCAAGATTCATCTCCATGCAGCATCCCATTTATCTCCCAGCATCCTAACATATGAATTTCTTAGAATTTATGAAAAATCGAATAAGTCCGAGAAGCCTTTAAGTAGGGATGCTGTATTAAGATGGGAGATGTAGGAGATCAAGATTCATCTCCATGCAGCATCCCATTCATCTCGCAGCATCCTAACATATGAATTTCTTAGAATTTATGAAAAATCGACTAAGTCCGAGATGGCTTTAAGTAGGGATGCTGTATTAAGATGGGAGATGTAGGAGATCAAGATGCATCTCCATGCAGCATCCCATTCATCTCCCAGCATCCTAACATATGAATTTCTTAGAATTTATGAAAAATCGACTAAGTCCGAGATGGCTTTAAGTAGGGATGCTGTATTGAGATGAGAGATGTAGGAGATCAAGATTCATCACCATGCAGCATCCCATTCATCTCCCAGCATCCTAACATATGAATTTCTATGAATTTATGAAAAACCGACTAAGTCCGAGATGGCTTTAAGTAGGGATGCTGTATTGAGATGAGAGATGTAGGAGATCAAGATTCATCTCCATGCAGCATCCCATTCATCTCCCAGCATCCTAACATATGAATTTCTTAGAATTTATGAAAAATCGACTAAGTCCGAGATGCATTTAAGTAGGGATGCTGTATTAAGATGGGAGATGTAGGAGATCCAGATTCATCTCCATGCAGCATCCCATTCATCTCCCAGCATCCTAACATATGAATTTCTTAGAATTTATGAAAAATCGACTAAGTCCGAGAAGCCTTTAAGTAGGGATGCTGTATTAAGATGGGAGATGAAGAAGATCAAGATTCATCTCCATGCAGCATCCCATTCATCTCCCAGCATCCTAACATATGAATTTCTTAGAATTTATGAAAAATCGACTAAGTCCGAGATGCCTTTAAGTAGGGATGCTGTATTAAGATGGGAGATGAAGAAGATCAAGATTCATCTCCATGCAGCATCCCATTCATGTCCCAGCATCCTAACATATGAATTTCTATGAATTTATGAAAAATCGACTAAGTCCGAGATGCCTTTAAGTAGGGATGCTGTATTGAGACGGGAGATGTAGGAGATCAATATTCATCTGCATGCAGCATCCCATTCATCTCGCAGCATCCTAACATATGAATTTCTATGAATTTATGAAAAATCGACTAAGTCCGAGATGCCTTTAAGTAGGGATGCTGTATTGAGATGGGAGATGTAGGAGATCAAGATTCATCTCCATGCAGCATCCCATTTATCTCCCAGCATCCTAACATATGAATTTCTTAGAATTTATGAAAAATCGAATAAGTCCGAGAAGCCTTTAAGTAGGGATGCTGTATTAAGATGGGAGATGTAGGAGATCAAGATTCATCTCCATGCAGCATCCCATTCATCTCGCAGCATCCTAACATATGAATTTCTTAGAATTTATGAAAAATCGACTAAGTCCGAGATGGCTTTAAGTAGGGATGCTGTATTAAGATGGGAGATGTAGGAGATCAAGATGCATCTCCATGCAGCATCCCATTCATCTCCCAGCATCCTAACATATGAATTTCTTAGAATTTATGAAAAATCGACTAAGTCCGAGATGGCTTTAAGTAGGGATGCTGTATTAAGATGGGATATGTAGGAGATCAAGATTCATCTCCATGCAGCATCCCATTTATCTCCCAGCATCCTAACATATGAATTTCTTAGAATTTATGAAAAATCGACTAAGTCCCAGATGCCTTTAAGTAGGGATGCTGTATTGAGATGGGAGATGAAGAAGATCAAGATTCATCTCCAAGCAGCATCCCATTCATCTCCCAGCATCCTAAAATATGTTTTTCTTAGAATTTATGAAAAATCGACTAAGTCCCAGATGCCTTTAAGTAGGGATGCTGTATTAAGATGGGAGATGAAGAAGATCAAGATTCATCTCCATGCAGCATCCCATTCATCTCGCAGCATTATAACATATGTTATTCTTAGAATTTATGAAAAATCGACTAAGTCCGAGATGCCTTTAAGTAGGGATGCTGTATTGAGATGGGAGATGAAGAAGATCAAGATTCATCTCCATGCAGCATCCCATTCATCTCGCAGCATCCTAACATATGTTTTTCTTAGAATTTATGAAAAATCGACTAAGTCCGAGATGCCTTTAAGTAGGGATGCTGTATTAAGATGGGAGATGAAGAAGATCAAGATTCATCTCCATGCAGCATCCCATTCATCTCGCAGCATCCTAACATATGTTT
Source organism: Anopheles ziemanni (assembly GCF_943734765.1). NCBI lineage: Eukaryota > Metazoa > Arthropoda > Insecta > Diptera > Culicidae > Anopheles > Anopheles ziemanni. The sequence continues at coordinate 51,254 of NW_026689823.1, read as the reverse complement.
TTCTTAGAATTTATGAAAAATCGACTAAGTCCGAGATGCCTTTAAGTAGGGATGCTGTATTGAGATGGGAGATGTAGGAGCTCAAGATTCATCTCCATGCAGCATCCCATTCATCTCCCAGCATCCTAACATATGAATTTCTAAGAATTTATGAAAAATCGACTAAGTCCGAGATGCCTTTAAGTAGGGATGCTGTATTGAGATGGGAGATGTAGGAGATCAAGATTCATCTCCATGCAGCATCCCATTCATCTCCCAGCATCCTAACATATGAATTTCTAAGAATTTATGAAATATCGACTAAGTCCGAGATGCCTTTAAGTAGAGATGCTGTATTGAGATGAGAGATGTAGGAGATCAAGATTCATCTCCATGCAGCATCCCATTCATCTCGCAGCATCCTAACATATGTTTTTCTTAGAATTTATGAAAAATCGACTAAGTCCGAGATGCCTTTAAGTAGGGATGCTGTATTAAGATGGAAGATGAAGAAGATCAAGATTCATCTCCATGCAGCATCCCATTCATCTCCCAGCATCCTTACATATGAATTTCTATGAATTTATGAAATATCGACTAAGTCCGAGATGCCTTTAAGTAGAGATGCTGTATTGAGATGAGAGATGTAGGAGATCAAGATTCATCTCCATGCAGCATCCCATTCATCTCGCAGCATCCTAACATATTTTTTTCTAAGAATTTATGAAAAATCGACTAAGTCCGAGTTGCCCTTAAGCAGGGATGCTGTATAAAGATGGGAGATGAAGAAGATCAAGATTCATCTCCATGCAGCATCCCATTCATCTCGCAGCATCCTAACATATTTTTTTCTAAGAATTTATGAAAAATCGACTAAGTCCGAGATGCCTTTAAGAAGGGATGCTGTATAAAGATGGGAGATGAAGAAGATCAAGATTCATCTCCATGCAGCATCCCATTCATCTCGCAGCATCCTTACATATTTTTTTCTAAGAATTTATGAAAAATCGACTAAGTCCGAGATGCCTTTAAGTAGGGATGCTGTATTAAGATGGGAGATGAAAAAGATCAAGTTTTATCTCCATGCAGCATCCCATTCATCTCCCAGCATTCTTACATATGTTTTTCTTAGAATTTATGAAAAATCGACTAAGTCCGAGATGCATTCAAGTAGGGATGCTGTATTGAGATGGGAGATGAAGAAGATCAAGATTCATCTCCATGCAGCATCCCATTCGACTCCCAGCATCCTAACATATGAATTTCTTAGAATTTATGAAAAATCGACTAAGTCCGAGATGCCTTTAAGTAGGGATGCTGTATTAAGATGGGAGATGAAGAAGATCAAGATTCATCTCCATGCAGCATCCCATTCATCTCGAAGCATCCTAACATATGTTTTTCTTAGAACTTATGAAAAATCGACTAAGTCCGAGATGGCTTTAAGTAGGGATGCTGTATTGAGATGGGAGATGAAGAAGATCAAGATTTATCTCCATGCAGCATCCCATTCATCTCCCAGCATCCTAACATATGTTTTTCTTAGAATTTATGAAAAATCGACTAAGTCCGAGATGCCTTTAAGTAGGGATGCTAAACTAAGACGGGAGATGAAGAAGATTAAGATTCATCTCCATGCAGCATCCCATTCATCTCGCAGCATCCTAACATATGTTTTTCTTAGAACTTATGAAAAATCGACTAAGTCCGAGATGCCTTTAAGTAGGGATGCTGTATTGAGATGGGAGATGAAGAAGATCAAGATTCATCTCCATGCAGCATCCCATTCATCTCGAAGCATCCTAACATATGTTTTTCTGAGAATTTATGAAAAATCGACTAAGTCCGAGATGGCTTTAAGTAGGGATGCTGTATTGAGATGGGAGATGTAGGAGATCAAGATTTATCTCCATGCAGCATCCCATTCACCTCCCAGCATCCTAACATATGTTTTTCTTAGAATTCATGAAAAATCGACTAAGTCCGAGATGCCTTTAAGTAGGGATGCTGTTTTAAGATGGGAGATGAAGAAGATCAAGATTCATCTCCATGCAGCATCCCATTCATCTCGAAGCATCCTAACATATGTTTTTCTTAGAACTTATGAAAAATCGACTAAGTCCGAGATGGCTTTAAGTAGGGATGCTGTATTGAGATGGGAGATGAAGAAGATCAAGATTTATCTCCATGCAGCATCCCATTCATCTCCCAGCATCCTAACATATGAATTTCTATGAATTTATGAAAAATCGACTAAGTCCGAGATGCCTTTAAGTAGGGATGCTGTATTGAGATGAGAGATGTAGGAGATCAAGATTCATCTCCATGCAGCATCCCATTCATCTCGCAGCATCCTAACATATGAATTTCTATGAATTTATGAAAAATCGACTAAGTCCGAGATGCATTTAAGTAGGAACGCTGTATTAAGATGGGAGATGAAGTAGATCAAGATTCATCTCCATGCAGCATCCCATTCATCTCGCAGCATCCTAACATATGAATTTCTATGAATTTATGAAAAATCGACTAAGTCCGAGATGGCTTTAAGTAGGGATGCTGTATTGAGATGAGAGATGTAGGAGATCAAGATTCATCTCCATGCAGCATCCCATTCATCTCGCAGCATCCTAACATATGAATTTCTATGAATTTATGAAAAATCGACTAAGTCCGAGATGCCTTTAAGTAGGGATGCTGTATTGAGACAGGAGATGTAGGAGACCAAGATTCATCTCCATGCAGCATCCCATTCATCTCGCAGCATCCTAACATATGTTTTTCATAGAATTTATGAAAAATCGACTAAGTCCGAGATGCCTTTAAGTAGGGATGCTGTATTAAGATGGGAGATGAAGAAGATCAAGATACATCTCCATGCAGCATCCCATTCATCTCCCAGCATCCTAACATATGTTTTTCTTAGAATTTATGAAAAATCGACTAAGTCCGAGATGCCTTTAAGTAGGGATGCTGTATTAAGATGGGAGATGAAGAAGATCAAGATTCATCTCCATGCAGCATCCCATTCATCTCGCAGCATCCTAACATATGTTTTTCTTAGAATTTATGAAAAACAGACTAATTCCGAGATGCCTTTAAGTAGGGATGCTGTATTAAGATGGGAGATGAAGAAGATCAAGATTCATCTCCATGCAGCATCCCATTCATCTCGCAGCATCCTAACATATGTTTTTCTTAGAATTTATGAAAAATCGACTAAGTCCGAGATGCCTTTAAGTAGGGATGCTGTTTTAAGATGGGAGATGAAGAAGATCAAGATTCATCTCCATGCAGCATCCCATTCATCTCGCAGCATCCTAACATATGTTTTTCTTAGAATTTATGAAAAATCGACTAAGTCCGAGATGCCTTTAAGTAGTTATGCTGTTTTAAGATGGGAGATGAAGAAGATCAAGATTCATCTCCATGCAGCATCCCATTCATCTCGCAGCATCCTAACATATGAATTTCTTAGTATTTATGAAAAATCGACTAAGTCCGAGATGCCTTTAAGTAGGGATGCTGTATTGAGATGGGAGATGAAGAAGATCAAGATTTATCTCCTTGCAGCATCCCATTCATCTCGCAGCATCCTAACATATGAATTTCTTAGAATTTATGAAAAATCGACTAAGTCCGAGATGCCTTTAAGTAGGGATGCTGTATTAAGATGGGATATGAAGAAGATCAAGATTCATCTCCATGCAGCATCTCATTCATCTCGCAGCATCCTAACATATGAATTTCTGAGAATTTATGCAAAATCGACTAAGTCCGAGATGCCTTTAAGTAGGGATGCTGTATTGAGATGGGAGATGAAGAAGATCAAGATTCATCTCCATTCAGCATCCCATTCATCTCGCAGCATCCTAACATATGTTTTTCTTAGAATTTATGAAAAATCGACTAAGTCCGAGATGCCTTTAAGTAGGGATGCTGTATCGAGATGGGAGATGTAGAAGATCAAGATTCATCTCCATGCAGCATCCCATTCATCTCGCAGCATCCTAACACATGAATTTCTTAGAATTTATGAAAAATCGACTAAGTCCGAGATGCCTTTAAGTAGGGATGCTGTATCGAGATGGGAGATGAAAAAGATCAAGATTCATCTCCATGCAGCATCCCATTCATCTCGCAGCATCCTAACATATAAATTTCTTAGAATTTATGAAAAATCGACTAAGTCCGAGGTGCCTTTAAGTAGGGATGCTGTATTAAGACGGGAGATGAAGAAGATCAAGATTCATCTCCATGCAGCATCCCATTCATCTCCCAGAATCCTAACATTTGTTTTTCTTAGAATTTATTAAAAATCGACTAAGTCCGAGATGCCTTTACGTAGGGATGCTGTATTAAGATGGGAGATGAAGAAGATCAAGATTCAACTCCATGCAGCATCCCATTCATCTCGCAGCATCCCATTCATCTCGCAGCATCCCAACATATGAATTTCTTAGAATTTATGAAAAATCGACTAAGTCCGAGATGCCTTTAAGTAGGGATGCTGTATCGAGATGGGAGATGGAGAAGATCAAGATTCATCTCCATGCAGCATCCCATTCATCTCGCAGCATCCTAACATATGAATTTCTTAGTATTTATGAAAAATCGACTAAGTCCGAGATGCCTTTAAGTAGGGATGCTGTATTGAGATGGGAGATGAAGAAGATCAAGATTTATCTCCTTGCAGCATCCCATTCATCTCGCAGCATCCTAACATATGTTTTTCTTAGAATTTATGAAAAATCGACTAAGTCCGAGATGCCTTTAAGTAGGGATGCTGTATTAAGATGGGAGATGAAGAAGATCAAGATTCATCTCACTGCAGCATCCCATTCATCTCGCATTATCCTTACATATGTTTTTCTTAGAATTTATGAAAAATCGACTAAGTCCGAGATGCCTTTAAGTAGGGATGCTGTATTAAGATGGGAGATGAAGAAGATCAAGATTCATCTCCATGCAGCATCCCATTCATCTCGCAGCATCCTAACATATGTTTTTCTTAGAATTTATAAAAAATCGACTAAGTCCGAGATGCCTTTAAGAAGGGATGCTGTATTGAGATGGGAGATGCAGATGATCAAGAGTTATCTCCATGCAGCATCCCATTCATCTCGCAGCATCCTAACATATGTTTTTCTTAGAATTGATGAAAAATCGACTAAGTCCGAGATGCCTTTAAGTAGGGATGCTGTATTGAGATGGGAGATGTAGAAGATCAAGATTCATCTCCATGCAGCATCCCATTCATCTCGCAGCATCCTAACAATTGTTTTTCTTAGAATTTATGAAAAATCGACTAAGTCCGAGATGCCTTTAAGAAAGGATGCTGTATTCAGATGGGAGATGAAGAAGATCAAGATTCATCTCCATGCAGCATCCCATTCATCTCGCAGCATCCTAGCATATGAATTGTTTAGAATTTATGACAAATCGACGAAGTCCGAGATGCCTTTAAGTAGGGATGCTGTATTGAGATGGGAGATGAAGAAGATCAAGATTCATCTCCCTGCAGCATCCCATTCATCTCGCAGCATCCTAACATATGAATTTCTTAGAATTTATGCAAAATCGACTAAGTCCGAGATGCCTTTAAGTAGGGATGCTGTATTATGATGGGAGATGAAGAAGATCAAGATTCATCTCCATGCAGCATCCCATTCATCTCCCAGCATCCTAACATATGTTTTTCTTAGAATTTATGAAAAATCGACTTAGTCCGAGATGCGTTTAAGTAGGGATGCTGTATTAAGATGGGAGATGAAGAAGATCAAGATTCATCTCCATGCAGCATCCCATTCATCTCCCAGCATCCTAACATATAAATTTCTTAGAATTTATGAAAAATCGACTAAGTCCGAGGTGCCTTTAAGTAGGGATGCTGTATTAAGACGGGAGATGAAGAAGATCAAGATTCATCTCCATGCAGCATCCCATTCATCTCCCAGAATCCTAACATTTGTTTTTCTTAGAATTTATTAAAAATCGACTAAGTCCGAGATGCCTTTACGTAGGGATGCTGTATTAAGATGGGAGATGAAGAAGATCAAGATTCAACTCCATGCAGCATCCCATTCATCTCGCAGCATCCCATTCATCTCGCAGCATCCCAACATATGAATTTCTTAGAATTTATGAAAAATCGACTAAGTCCGAGATGCCTTTAAGTAGGGATGCTGTATCGAGATGGGAGATGAAAAAGATCAAGATTCATCTCCATGCAGCATCCCATTCATCTCGCAGCATCCTAACATATGAATTTCTTAGTATTTATGCAAAATCGACTAAGTCCGAGATGCCTTTAAGTAGGGATGCTGTATTGAGATGGGAGATGAAGAAGATCAAGATTTATCTCCTTGCAGCATCCCATTCATCTCGCAGCATCCTAACATATGTTTTTCTTAGAATTTATGAAAAATCGACTAAGTCCGAGATGCATTTAAGTAGGAATGCTGTATTAAGATGGGAGATGAAGAAGATCAAGATTCATCTCCATGCAGCATCCCATTCATCTCGCAGCATCCTAACATATGAATTTCTAAGAATTTATGAAAAATCGACTAAGTCCGAGATGCCTTTAAGTAGGGATGCTGTATTGAGATGGGAGATGAAAAAGATCAAGATTCATCTCCATGCAGCATCCCATTCATCTCGCAGCATCCTAACATATGTTTTTCTTAGAATTTATGAAAAATCGACTAAGTCCGAGATGCCTTTAAGAAGGGATGCTGTATTGAGATGGGAGATGCAGATGATCAAGAGTTATCTCCATGCAGCATCCCATTCATCTCGCAGCATCCTAACATATGTTTTTCTTAGAATTGATGAAAAATCGACTAAGTCCGAGATGCCTTTAAGTAGGGATGCTGTATTGAGATGGGAGATGTAGAAGATCAAGATTCATCTCCATGCAGCATCCCATTCATCTCGCAGCATCCTAACATATGAATTTCTATGAATTTATGAAAAATCGACTAAGTCCGAGATGCCTTTAAGTAGGGATGCTGTATTGAGATGGGAGATGGAGTAGATCAAGATTCATCTCCATGCAGCATCCCATTCATCTCGCAGCATCCTAACATATGAATTTCTATGAATTTATGAAAAATCGACTAAGTCCGCGATGGCTTTAAGTAGGAATGCTGTATTGAGATGAGAGATGTAGGAGATCAAGATTCATCTCCATGCAGCATCTCATTCATCTCCCAGCATCCTAACATATGAATTTCTTAGAATTTATGAAAAATCGACTAAGTCCGAGATGCCTTTAGGTAGGGATGCTGTATTAAGATGGGAGATGAAGAAGATCAAGATTCATCTCCATGCAGCATCCCATTCATCTCCCAGCATCCTAACATATGAATTTCTATGAATTTATGAAAAATCGACTAAGTCCGAGATGGCTTTAAGTAGGGATGCTGTATTAAGATGGGAGATGTAGGAGATCAAGATGCATCTCCATGCAGCATCCCATTCATCTCCCAGCATCCTAACATATGATTTTCTATGAATTTATGAAAAATCGACTAAGTCCGAGATGCCTTTAAGTAGGGATGCTGTATTGAGACGGGAGATGTAGGAAATCAATATTCATCTGCATGCAGCATCCCATTCATCTCACAGCATCCTAACATATGAATTTCTATGAATTTATGAAAAATCGACTAAGTCCGAGATGGCTTTAAGTAAGGATGCTGTATTGAGATGAGAGATGTAGGAGATCAAGATTCATCTCCATGCAGCATCCCATTACAAGCATGCAGGTACGGACCAATGGCTCAATACTAGTCCGAGCGGACTTTGGTATGACGCTACGTCCGTCGGATTATGCCTGAACGCCTCTAAGGTCGTAACCGAACCAGGCTGGTAGTATATGTATAGGAGTCGTTAGCTAGATGGCTAATAACATCACGAGACCGGATTGAGTCTTCTATAGACTCTTTCCATTTATTGGAAACCCTCAAACTGAGCCTATCGCGAGTGCGCTCGCCGAAGTACCTGAAGTGGGAAAAGGCGTTGTGCTTGCCGATCTTCCAAGAATAGTTTCGACTCCTAAGACCACCCGAAAACGACGGGTTTGCAGGCTGGGCGCTACGCATTGAAGAGAGATGTACATTTCGATCCTTTCAGGCGACCCATGCTTGGTGGTTGTGTGCGGTGTGCTCCCCCCGGGGGGCACATGCGGCATACCGTGTGTGGACTAGTTGGACCCACCCTTGCGGTGGACCGACCGGTCAGTGGTGTTTGCGGGTTAACACATGCGAGCGTTGCGGCCCAGAGGCCTTACCGCCTTTCACTGCGGGTTCGTCAAGAACTTGGAGATGGTCGCAACGCATCGGGTCCTCCCGGGGTACTTGGTGTTTGGATGCTGGCTTGGTGATTAAACACTTGATATTCCATCTTCGGATGAATTTCGGGTGTCACCTGTTGCCTAAGACCACTTGCATGTTTAGCTCGCCGTGGGGTAGCAAGCGTTGTGATCTAATGGCCTTACCGGGCAAACACTTTCGGTTCGTCAAGGACTTGGAGTGCCGGGACGGGTTGGCGGATCCATCACTCTGAGTATGCCGGGTTGATACTTGGGGTTGGTTTGGTTTTGGTGACCCAATACTAGATGTACCATCTCGGTGGTATGTCAGTATCACCTATACTCCAGACCACTTGCATGGTTAGCAAGCGTTGTGATCTAATGGCCCAACCGGGCAAACACTTTGGGTTCGCAAGGACTTAGAGTGCCGGGACGGGTTGGCGGATCCAACACTCTGGGTACCTCCGGGTACTTGGGGTTGGTTGAGGACTTGGTGAACAAACACTTGATATACACTCTCCGGATGTACTTCGGGTGTCACCTGTTGTCCGAGGCCACTTGCATGGTCGCAAGCGTTGTGATACAATGGCCCTACCGGGCAAACACTTTGGGTTCGCAAGGACTTGGAGTGCCGGGACGGGTTGGCGGATCCAACACTCTGGGTACCTCCGGGTACTTGGGGTTGGTTGAGGACTTGGTGAACAAACACTTGATATACACTCTCCGGATGTACTTCGGGTATCGCCTGTTGTCCGAGACCACTTGCATGGTTAGCAAGCGTTGTGGTCTAATGGCCCTACCGGGCAAACACTTTGGGTTCGCGAGGACTTAGAGTGCTGGTAGTGGTTGGCGGACCCAACACTCTGGGTACCTCCGGGTACTTGGGGTTGGTTGAGGACTTGGTGAACAAACACTTGATATACACTCTTCGGATGTACTTCGGGTATCGCCTGTTGTCCGAGACCACTTGCATGGTTAGCAAGCGTTGTGGTCTAATGGCCCTACCGGGCAAACACTTTGGGTTCGCGAGGACTTAGAGTGCTGGTAGTGGTTGGCGGACCCAACACTCTGGGTACCTCCGGGTACTTGGGGTTGGTTGAGGACTTGGTGAACAAACACTTGTTGTACACTCTCCGGATGTACTTCGGGTGTCACCTGTTGTCCGAGACCACTTGCATGGTTAGCAAGCGTTGTGGTCTAATGGCCCTACCGGGCAAACACTTTATGTTCGCGAGGACTTGGAGTGCTGGTAGTGGTTGGCGGACCCAACACTCTGGGTACCTCCGGGTACTTGGGGTTGGTTGAGAACTTGGTGAAGATACCCCTGTCACCTTGTTCGAGGCCACTTGCATGGTCGCAAGCGTTGTGATACAATGGCCCTACCGGGCAAACACTTTGGGTTCGCAAGGACTTGGAGTGCCGGGACGGGTTGGCGGATCCAACACTCTGGGTACCTCCGGGTACTTGGGGTTGGTTGAGGACTTGGTGAGCAAACACTTGATATACGTTCTTCGGATGTACTTCGGGTGTCACCTGTTGTCCGAGACCACTTGCATGGTCAACGGTTGAGGTGGTGATGGCGGGTCGGTGCTGTAGGGTGCCGGCCTGTTGGCTGCCTTGGCCGGGTTGGTTGGTTAACACTTGATTGGGCTTGCACCCGAGGGTAATGGCACTTGAAGGTGGGTACCGGCCGGCTGACCTGGTGTGATGGTTGGTTGGTGAACACTTGGCGGTACTTGCACTTGGCTGTGCTTGGACTTGAAGGTGGGATCCGGCTGGCCTAGGCCATTGGTGGTTGGTTGGTGGGTTAGCCCTTAGTTGGGCTGGCTGGCTGGCTGGCCATCGGTGGTGTGGTGTGGTGTGGTGTGTGGAGTCGAGCATCGCGCGCCGTTGCCTTCTTCGGAGTGTTGTGGGTACGCAAGTGCTTGCAGTGCAAAGAGGTTGGTGATGGAGTGACATTGTCTTCACCATGGAGTTGCGGGTACTTAGGTACTTGCAAGGAGATGGTGGTATGGTGGTGTTGCGTGTGTGGTGTTCGATTAGAAAGATATATTTTCTAAGTCCGGATTAGTGCTGTCAGTGAGGCCGCCACTAACAGGTCCTCCACGGCCTCCGTGGTTCTTGACTTGGCGCTATTCCGGACTTGGGGCGATCACGATGTCCCCGTGCGGGACTTAGAAGATGGAAGAACACAAGTACCCTTATCCTATGACTTGTGAGCGATTGGCATACGTTACCACATGAAGAGAAAAATTGGCTAAGTCCAGGATCCATATTATATGAAGAGAAAATCGGCTAAGTCCCGGATCCATATTACATGAAGAGAAAAATCGGCTAAGTCCCGGATCCATATATATTAACCTAATAATCGGCTAAGTCCAGGATCCATATGATATGAAGAGAAAAATCGGCTAAGTCCAAGATCCATATGATATGAACAGAAAAATCGGCTAAGTCCAGGATCCATATATAATAACCTAATAATCGGCTAAGTCCAGGATCCATATAATATGAAGAGAAAAATCGGCTAAGTCCGAGATTGGGTCTGTCGGAAATACACTTTCAAGTTACCACACAAGCAAGCAAGATGGCCTAATGATGGATCCATATAATATGAAGAGAAAAATCGGCTAAGTCCAAGATTGGGTCTGTCAGAAATACACTATCAAGTTACCACACAAGCAAGCAAGATGGCCTAGTGATGGATCCATATTATATGAAGAGAAAAATCGGCTAAGTCCGAGATTGGGTCGGTCGGAAATACACTATCAAGTTACCACACAAGCAAGCAAGATGGCCTAGTGATTGATCCATATAATATGAAAAGAAAAATCGGCTAAGTCCAAGATTGGGTCTGTCAGACATACACTTTCAAGTTACCACACAAGCAAGCAAGATGGCCTAGTGATTGATCCATATGATTTGAAGAGAAAAATCGGCTAAGTCCGAGATTGGGTCTGTCAGACATACACTACCAAGTTACCTTACAAGCAAGCAAGATGGCCTAATGATGGATCCATATGATATGAAGAGAAAAATCGGCTAAGTCCGAGATTGGGTCTGTCAGAAATACACTTTCAAGTTACCACACAAGCAAGCAAGATGGCCTAGTGATGGATCCATATGATATGAAGAGAAAAATCGGCTAAGTCCCAGATTGGGTCTGTCAGACATACACTTTCAAGTTACCACACAAGCAAGCAAGATGGCCTAGTGATTGATTCATATAATATGAAGAGAAAAATCGGCTAAGTCCGAGATTGGGTCTGTCGGAAATACACTATCAAGTTACCACACAAGCAAGCAAGTTACCACATGAAGAGAAAGCCGGCAAAGTCCGGGAATGTTACCACATGAACTGGAAAATGGGCAAAAACCTACCTTCACAGGGAACGTGAATAACTAAGGCTGTAGACATTGGATCGACAAGCCAAAGACTGATATGGAAAGGAAATGAGTAGTACTAGCTTTCCTGAGAGTTGCAGAGCTTAGACTGCATATGAACGGAAGATATTAAGCGTCAAAGTCAGAAAAGTTGCCCGAAGGAACACAAGTTCCAACTTAGAGCATGAATACCGCCTAGACGGTAGGAGGTACGGCCAGGCTGAGGAATAAGAAAATGTTGGCCAACATGTTCCCTAACTATCCCCCGAAGACCGCAAAGCAATCCAACATCAACCAAGAAAGTTATAGCCCGATCAAGGAAACACCTACTTTGCACCGATATTGCACCAAATACATGTACCAAGCACCTTCGGTTGCATACCTGCAGGGGTTTACCATAGTAGGCCATGGAAGACCGATATACCGAACATAATCACTTTCTATCTCCTCGGGTGTTTGAGATAGCGCTTTGCGGTACAAGAACGAAAGTTAGACTTTATCTTGGTGCATCTTTTTGCCCAAGATCACAAGACCCTATCTACCAAGGCAAGAAAGTTGTGTGGGGACAAAATGTCCAAAAGTGCCCAAAGTGGCACACTTGAACCATATATTCGAGAAAAACACAAGTGTGGGCCCGAGCTAGCAAGTTGAAATGTTCTGACCGTCAGTAGCCCTAGTTGAGGTGCACTTATCATTATATGAGGCCAACGTGCCAGCTAGTCTCTAAACGGGCGATATGGGTGTTCCAAGGTTTGTACCCAATTGAGGAAAAAACAGGGTAAGGTACGGTGTACCGCGAATAACTCGGGCTATAGATGTCCGATCGATGAGTTTGGCATATGTATGGAAAGGTCTCGACGAGACCTAACTACCCTGAAAGTATGAAGGCAAAGACTTGAATGACCGGGAAGTTATTAAGTGCACAAGTGGTAAAGTTGCACCAAAGTCCATGTTACCCGAAGTGGTACATGAACACCCAATATTCGACCAAAACACAAGTTTAGAGACGAGCTAGCGAGCTACATTGTTCAGACCGTCAGTAGCCCGCATCAAGACACGCATTTCATTATATTGAGCCTAGCCGCTAGCTCGACTCGAAGTCGGTCATATGGTTGGTTGATGGTTTGGACCGACCACGTGGTGTACCAAGGTGATGTACCTTTCATGAATTAAAACTCTAACTGTATGGCACTGAGCGACAAGCTAAGGTGTGATTTGGAATAGTCTTGAGTGGGACTATTTAGGAAAAATGCGAACAAAAAATCACAAAGTCCTTGGGCGAAGCTATTAGCGAAACATAGAGCAAATTGGTACCAAAAACTCTGGAAATGGGACTTGAGTCAAAAATAACCGCAAGTTGGAGAAGAGATAGCAAGCTTGCGTAGAACAATTATATTTGGTGCATGGTATCACCAACAAAAAAGTATATGGGGCCAAGGTGCTGGCTGGCCTCCAAAGTGGAGATATGGGCGATCCAAAGTTTGTACCCAAGTACGAACAAGTATGGAAAAAACAGGGTAAGGTACCAAGTACCATGAATAACTTCGGCTGTAGATGGCCGAGCAAGACAAACGGCATACCGTTGGAAAGGTCTCTGGGAGACCTATCTACCCTGAAAGTTTCATGAGGCTGAGTTGAAAGACCACGGAGATATTAGGTGATGATGGTCGTATTTGGGGACCAAGTCGCAGGAAATGGCACTTGACCAAAATCCCCCTTGGAAGGTGAATACCGGCTTACCGGTAAGAGATAGCGACTTGGCTTAGAATATTCATAAGTTGGGCGTGTAGAGACGCAACTTTCATTATATGGGGCCAACCCGGTCAGGGTGCTCCAAGTCGGTCGTTTGGTCGGTTTATGGTTTGGGCCGACCACGTGGTGTACCAAGTTGAGGTACCTTTCATGAATTATAACTCGGTCAGTTTGCCACCGAGCGACAAGTTCCGTTGTGATTTGGAATGGTCTTGAGAGGGAATATCAAGCAAAAATACAAACAGAATATCAGCTTGTCCATGGCCGAAGCTATTAGTGAAACATAGAGCAACAAGGGTCCAAAAACGAATGAAATGGGACTTGGACCAAGAATAACGGCAAGTTGGAGAAGAGATAGCAAGTTGACGTAGAACAATTATATTTAGTGCATGGTATGGCCAACAAAAAAGTATATGGGGCCAAGGTGCTGGCTGGCCTCCAAAGTGGAGATATGGGCGATACAAAGTTTGTACCCAAGTACGAACAAGCATGGAAAAAACAGGGTAAGCTACCAAGTACCATGAATAACTTCGGCTGTAGATGGCCGAGCGAGGCGAACGGCATACCGTTGGAAAGGTCTCGGGGAGATCTATCTACCCTGAAAGTTTCATGAGGCTGAGTTGAAAGACCACGGAGATATTAGGTGATGATTGTCCAATTCGGGGACCAAGTCGCAGGAAATGGCACTTCACCAAAATCACCCTTGGAAGGTGGATACTGGCTTACCGGTAAGAGATAGCGACTTGGCGTAGAATATTCATAAGTTGGGCGTGTAGAGACGCAACTTTCATTATATGGGGGCAACCCGGTCAGGGTGCTCCAAGTCGGTCGTTTGGTCGGTTTATGGTTTGGGCCGACCACGTGGTGTACCAGGTAGAGGTACCTTTCATGATTTATAACTCGGTCAGTTTGCCACCGAGCGACAAGTTGCGGTGTGTTTTGGAATGGTCTTGAGTGGGACTATCAAGCAAAAATACAAACAGAATATCAGCTTGTCCATGGCCGAAGCTATTAGTGAAACATATAGCAAAATGGGTCCGAAAACGAATGAAATGGGACTTGGACCAAGAATAACGGCAAGTTAGAGAAGAGATAGCAAGTTGGCGTAGAACAATTATATTTAGTGCATGGTATGACCAAGAAAAAAGTATATGGGGCAAAGGTGCTGGCTGGCCTCCAAAGTGGAGATATGGGCGATACAAAGTTTGTACCCAAGTATGGCAAAAACTGGTAGAGGTACCTTTCATGAATTACTGCTCAGGCTGTATGGCACTTAGCGGGACGCTTGGCTCTGGTATGGAATAGTCTTGAGTGGGACTATCAAGGAAAAATACGAACAAAAAATCACCATGTCCACGGACGAAGGTATTAGCGAAACTTAGAGCGAAATTGCGACCAAGTCGCTGGAAATGGCCCTTGGACCAAGTATACCGTCAAGGCGGTACGAGATAGCGAGTTGACGTGGAATATTTATAAGTTTGCCTCCACGAGACGAAAGTTTAGTTATATGGGGCCAACCCGCTCAGGGTTGTCCAAGTCGGTCATATGGCTGATCGAAATTTTCGACCAAGTACTGAGAAAACAGGGTAAGGTACCGTGTACCTCGAATAACTTTGGCTGTAGATGTCCGAGCGAGGCAAACGGCATAGCGTTGGAAAGGTCTTGAGGTGTTCTAGGCACCCTGAAAGTTTGAAAAGGCTATCTGGAAAACTCGTGGAGATATTAGAGAAACATTGGGCCCAAAAGATACCAAGTCGCAGGAAATGGGCCCTCCAAGAACACCCTAAAATCCCAATTACGGCTAAGTTGCAGACCAGCTAGCGAAGTGAAATGTTCTAGGCATAACTAGAACACGTTAATGCGCAACTTTTTGAATCAGAACTTTTTTCGATATCTGGCCCCCAAAGGGGGGATATGGGCGATCAAAGGATTTTTCCAAGTTTCGGTACTTTTTACGGTATCGCTCATAGCTCCGGCTGTATGCAAGCAAATGACAATCTAAGACATGATTTGGAAAGGTATTGAGCAGTACTAACTTACATTAGAACACAGCGAAGCGCTATCGGTTCATGGCAAGGCCGATATAAGCAGTCAAAGATGAAAAATGTTGACAAAATGAACAAAAATTACCTTGGTACGCGAATAGCGGCCAGGGATGAAGAGGTACGAAGGTGGTGTAGAAGAATTATAATTAGGGCTTGGTACGCTCTAAAAGTTTGCCGAAGACCGCAAAGCGCTCAGACCCATAGAAAGTGGCCATTTGGGCCGAACAGTGCGTGCAAAGAGGTGAAAATGCAAAAATTGCACTTTGTGGGGCGATTTGCGGGGGGAAGGAGGGGTCGGAGGGCAAAATGTCCCTTGACCAAAAAGTCTTATCTCGTCGAGATCTACAACATTGCCGAAGACCGCAAAGCGCTAGCTCGCAATCGAAAAATCGAGAATTTGAAAATTTTCTAAGTCTTGGGCTCCCTAAGGAAAAGTTTCAAAAATCACGTTTGTCCCCAATTTTGAAGGGGAAGGAGTCGGTTCCGGGGCATGGTGTCTTCGGCAAAAAGTCTTATCTTTTTGCGTACTTTCGACTAGTTCAATAAAAATTTTTGACCCAAAATTTGTTCGGCGGACCCCTAGGTCGAAAAACCCGAAAAAAGTCGAAAAAAGTCGAAAATGTCGAAAAATGAGAAAACCTCATATTCGGACTCTACACGAGCCCCAGATATTGAAAAGTGAAATCCGCGGTCGATTTGGAACAAAAAATTGACCTAGGCAAAGTTGTATGGAGGTAGGGACCCCTGAGAAAAAAGTTTGGTCCCGAGGCTCCTTGGACCACCAAGTCCCTAGGTCGGACCAAAATCGGAAAAAATCCGACCAAAGTCGAAAGTGTCGAAAATTTTAAAAAACCCCTTTTGGGGCCCTATGGCCTCCCTAGATAATGAAAAGTGAGGTCCGCGGCCGATCCGGAAGAAAAACTTGACCTAGGCAAACTTGTATGACGGTGGGGACCCAAAAAAATTTCGATGAGTGTAGTTTAGACAGGCCGGAAAATGTATCGGTGGTCCGTATCAAGGGACGTCTTTTAGTTCCATGGGGTGGTGGTCGTCGAACAAAGTCGCCTAGGTCGACCACCAGAAAGACCAGTCGTGTTGTAATGGATGTTTTGACCACTTTACTAGGGAAACCTAGTAGGTCGAAGCAAATTTGGGGTTCGAGATGAGTTGGTGAAAGTTGGTCCAACCTAGGTGTGCTTGGTGGAGGTTGACCATGAAAGTAGAGCATGATGGGAATGACCATAACTTTGGTTCTAGATGTCGGATCGGTACACTTTCGGCAGTTTTGGAAAGGTGAAGGCCTGCTCTAGCTATGTTTCCTACCAAGCTGAGCGCCTACTAGTGACCCGGAGGAGGTATTAAGGGTCAAAGGCAAAAAGGGGTACCCTAAAGTGCGTGTGACCAAGAAAATGGGAAAAACGGTATCGCCTATAGCTCAGGCTGTATGGCTCGGATCGGAAAGCTTGGATATGCGTTGGAAAGGTCTTGACGAGCGCTAGCTATGTGTCCTACCAAGCGAGCGCTAGGTGTTGAGCAAGTCGGTCATATTAGAGGGCAAAGGTGAAAAATGGTGGTTTAGAGGCGAAAATTCACCTTATGATCGAAAATAGCGGGCGAACGATAAGAGCTACGAACACGGCGTAGAACAATCATAGATACGTTACCACAAGACCTAACTTTGGCCAATATAGAGCGAGAAGATCGGAGGTACCCATCAGGGTGATATGGCTGGTTCAAAGTTGGACCAAAACGAGACTTGAGAAATGGATTGAAACACGGTATCGCGAATAACTCAGGCTGTATGGAACGGATCGACAAGCTTAGATCAGTGTTGGAAAGGTCGAACCGAGCGCTAACTATAATCCCAAACAACCGAAGCGCTAAGTGTTGAGCAAAACGGAGTTATTAAGCGACAAAGTGGAAAAATAATACCAAAATGGCCAAAAATCACACAAGACCAAGAATACCGAGCAAGCGGTAAGAGATAGCGGGTTGACGTAGAATACTTATAAGTTTGCCTCTACGAGACCTAAAAGTCGTCCATAGAAAGCGAGAAGATCGGACCACTCTGGAAGGGTGATACGAGTGGTCAAAAATTAGCAAAAATGAAACATGGCTAAAATGGATTTGACTTGTGCACCATGTAGCTCCGGCTGTATGGCATGGATTGTAGAGCTAGGATATGTTTTGGAAAGGTAACACCCAGCGCTAGATACGACTAGAAGAAAGCAAAGCGCTAACTAGCATGATTTGGAAGTTATTAAGCGTCAAAGTCGAAAAATGTTACCAAAATTGAAACTCGAGTACATTGGGCCAAAAAGTACAAGTTGTGAAATTT
Organism: Anopheles ziemanni; assembly: GCF_943734765.1. Classification (NCBI taxonomy): domain Eukaryota; kingdom Metazoa; phylum Arthropoda; class Insecta; order Diptera; family Culicidae; genus Anopheles; species Anopheles ziemanni. The sequence goes on along the minus strand of NW_026689823.1, from coordinate 33,439 downwards.
GGACTTACGAGTAAAATACCGAGCAGGCGGTAAGAGATAGAGACTTGGTGTAGAACAATTATAAGTTGGGCATGTTATAACCTATATTTGGCCCGAACATAGTCTCGAGATCGGTGGTACCTAAAAGGGTGGTACAGGTGTTAGATGGTTTTCCCAGAGCATAAGCTCCACATGATATGGAAAACGGGAAACATCATAACTTCGGCTGTATGGCATGGAATGGAACGAACAAGGTATCGATGGAAAGAGAAAAGGTAGCGCTAACTATAATTCCTTCCAAGCAAAGCGCTAGCATGTGACCGTTTGGGTGTTATTGTGAGTCAAAGTCTGAAATTGTTACCACGAGAGGCGAAAATCCAACTAAGTCCATGAATACCGGGCTGGCGGTAAGAGATACGGCTTGGCCGTAGAACATTTATAAGTTGGCCAAGACAAGGCCTAAGTTTCGTCCATAGACGACAAGAAGATCGAAGATACCTGAAGGTGAGATATGGGCGTCCCAAAGTGGGCCTTTGAAAAAGTGACAAACTTCCCTTATAACAGCATACACCAAATATCTCTGGCTCTATGGCACCGAATAAGAAGTTGAGGTCAGCGATAGAAAGGTGATAGTCAGCGCTAAATATCATACGAACAGAGTGAAGCGCTAAAGGGAAAGGATCTTGGTGATATAAGGTGACAAAGTCGAGAAAAGTTGCCTCAAAATCATGAAAAATGTGAAAAAATGGCTAAGTCCCGGGTGCCTTAAGGGCAGGTTGATCGAATGTACCGAGCTGGCGGTACGAGATAGAGACTTGGTGTAGAACAATTATATGTTTGGCATGGCAAGACCTACATTTGGTCAATACAAAGTGAGAAGATCAAAGAAACCCGTAAGGGTGATATTGGTGTCCAAAGGTAAAAAGCACTAAGTCTTGGGAAACTTATATGAAGAAAAAGGACCCTGATGGGTCATATAGGATGGATCGAAAAATCGGCTAAGTCCCAAAATGGGGATGTCAGAACTACACTCAAATGTTACCACACCAAGCAAGGCAAACTTATATGAAGCAAAGGACCCTGATGGGTCATATGGTATTGGTCGAAAAATCGGCTAAGTCCCAAAATGGGGATGTCAGAACTACACTCAAATGTTACCACACCAAGCAAGGCAAACTTATATGAAGCAAAGGACCCTGATGGGTCATATGGTACTTTACGAAAAATCGGCTAAGTCCCAAAATGGGGATGTCAGAACTACACTCAAATGTTACCACACCAAGCAAGGCAAACTTATATGAAGGCAAGGTCCCTGATGGGTCATATGGTATTTTACGAAAAATCGGCTAAGTCCCAAAATGGGGATGTCAGAACTACACTCAAATGTTACCACACCAAGCAAGGCAAACTTATATGAAGGCAAGGACCCTGATGGGTCATATGGTATGGATCGAAAAATCGGCTAAGTCCCAAAATGGGGATGTCTGAACTACACTCAAATGTTACCACACCAAGCAAGGCAAACTTATATGAAGGAAAGGACCCTGATGGGTCATATGGTATTTTACGAAAAATCGGCTAAGTCCCAAAATGGGGATGTCAGAACTACACTCAAATGTTACCACACCAAGCAAGGCAAACTTATATGAAGCAAAGGACCCTGATGGGTCATATGGTATTTTACGAAAAATCGGCTAAGTCCCAAAATGGGGATGTCAGAACTACACTCAAATGTTACCACACCAAGCTAGGCAAACTTATATGAAGCAAAGGACCCTGATGGGTCATATGGTATTTTACGAAAAATCGGCTAAGTCCCAAAATGGGGATGTCAGAACTACACTCAAATGTTATCACACCAAGCAAGGCAAACTTATATGAAGGCAAGGTCCCTGATGGGTCATATGGTATTATACGAAAAATCGGCTAAGTCCCAAAATGGGGATGTCAGAACTACACTCAAATGTTACCACACCAAGCAAGGCAAACTTATATGAAGGCAAGGACCCTGATGGGTCATATGGTATTGATCGAAAAATCGGCTAAGTCCCAAAATGGGGATGTCAGAACTACACTCAAATGTTACCACACCAAGCAAGGCAAACTTATATGAAGCAAAGGACCCTGATGGGTCATATGGTATTTTACGAAAAATCGGCTAAGTCCCAAAATGGGGATGTCAGAACTACACTCAAATGTTACCACACCAAGCAAGGCAAACTTATATGAAGGCAAGGTCCCTGATGGGTCATATGGTATTTTACGAAAAATCGGCTAAGTCCCAAAATGGGGATGTCTGAACTACACTCATATGTTACCACACCAAGCAAGGCAAACTTATATGAAGCAAAAGACCCTGATGGGTCAAATGGTATTTTACGAAAAATCGGCTAAGTCCCAAAATGGGGATGTCAGAACTACACTCAAATGTTACCACACCAAGCAAGGCAAACTTATATGAAGCAAAGGACCCTGATGGGTCATATGGTATTTTACGAAAAATCGGCTAAGTCCCAAAATGATGATGTCAGAACTACACTAAAAAGTTACCACATCAAGCAAGGCAAACTTATATGAAGCAAAGGACCCTGATGGGTCAAATGGTATTTTACGAAAAATCGGCTAAGTCCCAAAATGGGGATGTCAGAACTACACTCAAATGTTACCACACCAAGCAAGGCAAACTTATATGAAGCAAAGGACCCTGATGGGTCATATGGTATTTTACGAAAAATCGGCTAAGTCCCAAAATGGGGATGTCAGAACTACACTCAAATGTTACCACACCAAGCAAGGCAAACTTATATGAAGCAAAGGACCCTGATGGGTCATATGGTATTTTACGAAAAATCGGCTAAGTCCCAAAATGGGGATGTCAGAACTACACTCAAATGTTACCACACCAAGCAAGGCAAACTTATATGAAGGCAAGGTCCCTGATGGGTCATATGGTATTTTACGAAAAATCGGCTAAGTCCCAAAATGGGGATGTCTGAACTACACTCATATGTTACCACACCAAGCAAGGCAAACTTATATGAAGCAAAAGACCCTGATGGGTCAAATGGTATTTTACGAAAAATCGGCTAAGTCCCAAAATGGGGATGTCAGAACTACACTCAAATGTTACCACACCAAGCAAGGCAAACTTATATGAAGCAAAGGACCCTGATGGGTCATATGGTATTTTACGAAAAATCGGCTAAGTCCCAAAATGATGATGTCAGAACTACACTAAAAAGTTACCACATCAAGCAAGGCAAACTTATATGAAGCAAAGGACCCTGATGGGTCAAATGGTATTTTACGAAAAATCGGCTAAGTCCCAAAATGGGGATGTCAGAACTACACTCAAATGTTACCACACCAAGCAAGGCAAACTTATATGAAGCAAAGGACCCTGATGGGTCATATGGTATTTTACGAAAAATCGGCTAAGTCCCAAAATGGGGATGTCAGAACTACACTCAAATGTTACCACACCAAGCAAGGCAAACTTATATGAAGCAAAGGACCCTGATGGGTCATATGGTATTTTACGAAAAATCGGCTAAGTCCCAAAATGGGGATGTCAGAACTACACTCAAATGTTACCACACCAAGCAAGGCAAACTTATATGAAGGAAAGGACCCATATGGGTCATATGGTATTTGACGAAAAATCGGCTAAGTCCCAAAATGATGATGTCAGAACTACACTCAAATGTTACCACACCAAGCAAGGCAAACTTATATGAAGCAAAGGACCCTGATGGGTCATATGGCATTTTACGAAAAATCGGCTAAGTCCCAAAATGAGGATGTCAGAACTACACTAAAAAGTTACCACACCAAGCAAGGCAAAGTACCTAGGTGAACCCTAGGAAGAAACACGGACCAAGTCAGATGGCCTAAGTCAAGAGAACAAGTGACCTAGGCAAAGTTGTATGGCGCTGAGGACCCTGAAAAATCTGGTTAGTGTAGTTTAGACAGGGTAGGTTTTTGGGTCGGCCGAACCCCCTTATTTTGGGTTTTGGCCTCATCAAGAAGCTACACCTAGGCAAACTGCCTAGGGTGAAAGTGCGAAGACCAATCGAATAGTAAGACAAGTTTTGACCGATCGCCCTAGGCAAGCTTGTATGAAGAAAGGGACCCTAAGGGTCATATGGAAATACATGAAAAATCGGCTAAGTCCCAAAATTGGGATGTCAGAACTACACTAAAAAGTTACCACATCAAGCAAGGCAAAGTACCTAGGTGAACCCTAGGAAGAAACACGGACCAAGTCAGATGGCCTAAGTCAAGAGTGCAAGTGACCTAGGCAAAGTTGTATGACGGTGAGGACCCTGAAAAATCTGGTTAGTGTAGTTTAGACAGGGGAGGTTTTTGGGTCGGCCGAACCCCCTTATTTTGGGTTTTGGCCTCATCAAGAAGCTACACCTAGGCAAACTGCCTAGGGTGAAAGTGCGAAGACCAATCGAATAGTAAGACAAGTTTTGACCGATCGCCCTAGGCAAGCTTGTATGAAGAAAGGGACCCTATGGGTCATATGGAAATACATGAAAAATCGGCTAAGTCCCAAAATTGGGATGTCAGAACTACACTAAAAAGTTACCACATCAAGCAAGGCAAAGTACCTAGGTGAACCCTAGGAAGAAACACGGACCAAGTCAGATGGCCTAAGTCAAGAGTGCAAGTGACCTAGGCAAAGTTGTATGACGGTGAGGACCCTGAAAAATCTGGTTAGTGTAGTTTAGACAGGGGAGGTTTTTGGGTCGGCTGAACCTCCTTATTTTGGGTTTTGACCTCCTCAAGAAGCTACACCTAGGCAAACTGCCTAGGGTGAAAGTGCGAAGACCAATCGAATAGTAAGACAAGTTTTGACCGATCGCCCTAGGCAAGCTTGTATGAAGAAAGGGACCCTATGGGTCATATGGAAATACATGAAAAATCGGCTAAGTCCCAAAATTGGGATGTCTGAACTACACTAAAAAGTTACCACATCAAGCAAGGCAAAGTACCTAGGTGAACCCTAAGAAGAAACACGGACCAAGTCAGATGGCCTAAGTCAAGAGTACAAGTGACCTAGGCAAAGTTGTATGGCGCTGAGGACCCTGAAAAATCGGGTTAGTGTAGTTCAGACAGGGGAGGTTTTTGGGTCGGCTGAACCTCCTTATTTTGGGTTTTGACCTCCTCAAGAAGCTACACCTAGGCAAACTGCCTAGGGTGAAAGTGCGAAGACCAATCGAATAGTAAGACAAGTTTTGACCGATCGCCCTAGGCAAGCTTGTATGAAGAAAGGGACCCTATGGGTCATATGGAAATACATGAAAAATCGGCTAAGTCCCAAAATTGGGATGTCTGAACTACACTAAAAAGTTACCACAGCAAGCAAGGCAAAGTACCTAGGTGAACCCTAGGAAGAAACACGGACCAAGTCAGATGGCCTAAGTCAAGAGTACAAGTGACCTAGGCAAAGTTGTATGGCGCTGAGGACCCTGAAAAATCGGGTTAGTGTAGTTCAGACAGGGGAGGTTTCTGGGTCGGCTGAACCTCCTTATTTCGGGTTTTGGCCTCCTCAAGAAGACAGACCTAGGCAAACTGCCTAGGGTGAAAGTGCGAAGACCAATCGAATAGTAAGACAAGTTTTGACCGATCGCCCTAGGCAAGCTTGTATGAAGAAAGGGACCCTATGGGTCATATGGAAATACATGAAAAATCGGCTAAGTCCCAAAATTGGGATGTCTGAACTACACTAAAAAGTTACCACAGCAAGCAAGGCAAAGTACCTAGGTGAACCCTAGGAAGAAACACGGACCAAGTCAGATGGCCTAAGTCAAGAGTACAAGTGACCTAGGCAAAGTTGTATGGCGCTGAGGACCCTGAAAAATCGGGTTAGTGTAGTTCAGACAGGGGAGGTTTCTGGGTCGGCTGAACCTCCTTATTTCGGGTTTTGGCCTCCTCAAGAAGACAGACCTAGGCAAAGTGCCTAGGGTGAAAGTGCGAAGACCAATCGAATAGTAAGACAAGTTTTGACCGATCGCCCTAGGCAAGCTTGTATGAAGAAAGGGACCCTATGGGTCATATGGAAATACATGAAAAATCGGCTAAGTCCCAAAATTGGGATGTCTGAACTACACTAAAAAGTTACCACATCAAGCAAGGCAAAGTACCTAGGTGAACCCTAGGAAGAAACACGGACCAAGTCAGATGGCCTAAGTCAAGAGTACAAGTGACCTAGGCAAAGTTGTATGGCGCTGAGGACCCTGAAAAATCGGGTTAGTGTAGTTCAGACAGGGGAGGTTTCAGGGTCGGCTGGACCTCCTTATTTCGGGTTTTGGCCTCCTCAAGAAGACAGACCTAGGCGAATTGCCTAGGGTGAAACTGCGAAGACCAATCGAATAGTAAGACAAGTTTTGACCGATCGCCCTAGGCAAGCTTGTATGAAGAAAGGGACCCTTAGGGTCATATGGAAATTCATGAAAAATCGGCTAAGTCCCAAAATTGGGATGTCAGAACTACACTAAAAAGTTACCACATCAAGCAAGGCAAAGTACCTAGGTGAACCCTAGGAAGAAACACGGACCAAGTCAGATGGCCTAAGTCAAGAGTATAAGTGACCTAGGCAAAGTTGTATGGCGCTGAGGACCCTGAAAAATCGGGTTAGTGTAGTTAAGACAGGGGAGGTTTCAGGGTCGGCCAGACCTCCTTATTTCGGGTTTTGGCCTCCTCAAGAAGACAGACCTAGGCGAATTGCCTAGGGTGAAACTGCGAAGACCAATCGAATAGTAAGACAAGTTTTGACCGATCGCCCTAGGCAAGCTTGTATGAAGAAAGGGACCCTATGGGTCATGTGGAAATATACGAAAAATCGGCTAAGTCCCAAAATTGGGATGTCAGAACTACACTATAAAGTTACCACATTAGCAAGGCAGACTTGTATGAAGAACGGGACCCTGGTGAAAGTAGCAAATATCCCAAACCGAACATGAATATTATACACACAAGAGTACGAACATAAAGGAACACGGACCAAGCGTACCGAGAGAATCGGTACTATAGAGCCCTCGTGGTTCTACACAAAGACTTTATGTTCGGGGTTCACACCCCAAATCGAACGTGGAATTTACTTTCTGATGGTCATGCGGTCGTCCAAAGGGGTCTAGTATCCTGGGATGACAAGCATCACGGGCACAGCTCGTATCAAAACAGTCGAAGAGGCCCGCGAAAGCTTGCTTTCCATGGCTATGCGATGCACAAATTGAGTTTACTCACCGTAGTATAAAACGAACGAACCGAACCTATCCGAGTAGGGATAATGGGCGCAGTAACATACTTCTGTGACCCAGCGAGAGTTGAACGAGGTGACATGAACTGTCAGTGGCTTATATCAGATGGGATACATACATGAGATTGCTTTCAAATCTACACTCGAAAACCTAACCAAGTAAAAGCGAACGTGGGAAGGATTCGAAACCGGTCACGAAATCTTAAGCTGGAAAGAGTCATCACTATGGATACATATTATGCGAAACCAATCAAGTGCTCAGTACTGATCCAAAACCTAAGAGCACTAGTGAACACCTTATTCTCACCCTAGTTCACATCCAAGTGATCGACCACGTGTGTGAAGCAAAGACCAATCGAATTCCTCAATGGACCGAACACTATGAACAAATGGCCAAAAACGTTATAACTATCCAAACATACTACTATCTAGCGAAAGTCATCACGATGGAACCATACCATGATCTTTAACCTATAGCGCTCACCATATTCCTACCCAGAGTGCAAGTGAACAGATTGCCCACCCTTACCCAGTTCACAACCACGTGATCGACTAACATACCGAGGTTACCACAAGTCAAAGTTATACGTTTACAAGCGCAAGACCAATCGAAAACCCCGAAAGCAATCTCGACCCAAAATGTATTATCCGTGAGTGTAGTCGAGTCTCGTACTCGTCATCTGTAATCGTCGGATAGAATATCCAGTACACGGTTGTCTTTCCAAATGAAATCTACATACAGAACTCGCTCTTGGCAAATGGGTGGCAATGGCGCAATCAGGAGCGAGTTCCCGTCCGGGTGCCAAGTGATTGGCAAATGTCTGGGGGAAAGCAACCATATATTGATTTGTCTGTTAGTGTACTGGGTGTTTGAGGTATGTAGTATCCACGCTTGGTTGGGTGTGTCAGAGGACCATGGATGCGTTCACAACCCCAATTGGGGTACATCGGGAATGATTTTGTGGAACCGATGTGCCCGGCACACACTAAGTTTTGTTGCAAGTTAATAGTGTGCCATGTCCGGGGGGGTTGTGATTAAACTCTGGTGAATTGCGTACTGTGGTGATTGGGGTATGAAAGCCCCGCAGTTGCAATGATCGGACGCGCCTAGCGTGTCCTTTAGTTGATGGTAGGGAAATGAAGGCCCTTGTCAGCTCACCTAAGTATTCATGGAAGTTTGGCATAAGGTCGCTGTGGTAGGGGTATGAAGGCCCCGTCAGCGCATGCACAATCGGGCGCACGTGCGCTTAGCGGAGTCGAATGCCGCTCAAGTGCCTGTCCGGTGCATCGGGTGTGTGTGATACGAGGGCAATGAGGTTCGCACGGGGGCTCGCCTCCCGTGTGCTACCGGACTTGACAACATATAGAACGTGGTGTTTGCTCCTCCGGGTGCAATGGGACAATGAACATTCGAACGCAAAGTCGGAATTCTGGTTGATCCTACCAGTAATATACGCTCGTCTCAAAGGTTAAGCCATGCATGTCTAAGTACAAACAGATTTAATGTGAAACCGCATAAGGCTCAGTATAACAGCTATAATTTACGAGATCATCAACCTAGTTACTTGGATAACTGTGGAAAATCTAGAGCTAATACATGCAACATGCCAGGACCCTCGCGGGAACTGGTGCACTTATTAGTCAAACCAATCGCGGGTTCTCCGTGTCATTGAGTTGAAGTCTGGATAATGATGCTGATCGTATGGTCTCGCACCGACGACAGATCTCGCAAATATCTGCCCTATCAACTATGGATGGTAGTATAGAGGACTACCATGGTTGCAACGGGTAACGGGGAATCAGGGTTCGATTCCGGAGAGGGAGCCTGAGAAATGGCTACCACATCCAAGGAAGGCAGCAGGCGCGTAAATTACCCAATCCCGGGACGGGGAGGTAGTGACGAGAAATAACAATATGAAACTCTTTAATGATGTTTCATAATTGGAATGAGTAGAGCATAAATCCTTCTACGAGGATCAAGTGGAGGGCAAGTCTGGTGCCAGCAGCCGCGGTAATTCCAGCTCCACTAGCGTATATTAAAATTGTTGCGGTTAAAACGTTCGAAGTTGATACTTGTCCAACACAGTCCGGCTCCGCCGACCCGGTCAACCCGTGGTCGGTGGGCCAAGTCGGAATCTGGTTGCGACTCAATGGTGTGGTAGGGCACCAAGTCTGTGTCATGGTGTGCCCTTCAACGGGTGCAAGTGTAACATAGAGCTCGACCGCTCACGTTTACCTTGAACAAATTAGAGTGCTTAAAGCAGGGTGCCCAAACGCCCTAGAATAATCTTGCATGGAATAATGGAATACGACCTTGGTCTAATCTTTCATTGGTTTGTACTCAGACCGGAGGTAATGATTAACAGAAGTAGTTGGGGACACTAGTATTACGGCGCGAGAGGTGAAATTCGTAGACCGTCGTAAGACTAACTAAAGCGAAGGCATTTGTCAAGGATGCTTTCTTTAATCAAGAACGAAAGTTAGAGGATCGAAGGCGATTAGATACCGCCCTAGTTCTAACCGTAAACGATGCCAACTAGCAATTGGGAGACGCTACAACCAGGTGCTCTCAGTAGCTTCCGGGAAACCAAAGTCAGGTTCCGGGGGAAGTATGGTTGCAAAGTTGAAACTTAAAGGAATTGACGGAAGGGCACCACAATGAAATGGAGCTTGCGGTTCAATTTGACTCAACACGGGAAAACTTACCAGGTCCGAACTTATGGAGGTGAGACAGATTAATAGCTCTTTCTCAAATTTAAGGGTAGTGGTGCATGGCCGTTCTTAGTTCGTGGATTGATTTGTCTGGTTAATTCCGATAACGAACGTGACTCACATATGCTAACTAGAACGCAGTCAGCGTTAATGCGTCGATGCCGATTGGAACGGGTTAGGACCTTTCGGTGGAGTATGACCTGACACCTTCGCTGTTCGTGTGCGCAAGTGCACTTACGGTACGCTGCTTAGCAGGACAATTTGTGTTTAGCAAAATGAGATCGAGCGATAACAGGTCCGTGATGCCCTTAGATGTTCTGGGCTACACGCGTGCTACAATGTGGGTAGCAGCGTGTCTCCTATTCCGAGAGGAACGGGAAATCACTCAAATACTCACTTAGTAGGGATTATGGATTGCAATGGTCCATATGAACTCGGAACTTCTAGTAAGTGCTGGTCATCAGCCAGCGTTGAATACGTCCCTGCCCTTTGTACACACCGCCCGTCGCTACTACCGATGGATTATTTAGTGAGGTCTTTGGAGATGATCGTTCGCTGGATCCTCGTGAACCGCGTCTGCTTTATCGAAGTTGACCGAACTTGATGATTTAGAGGAAGTAAAAGTCGTAACAAGGTTTCCGTAGGTGAACCTGCGGAAGGATCATTAGTGGCCAAGTGATCCTTCCAGAAGTCCGAACCTGCGGGTTGAGACTTCGGCACAAGTTGCCATATGATAATTGACGAAACACTATAGAAGTCCGAACCTGCGGGTTGAGACTTCGGCACAAGTTGCCATATGATAATTGACGAAACACTATAGAAGTCCGAACCTGCGGGTTGAGACTTAGGCACAAGTTGCCTTATACATGACTTTGAACAAATACACAAGTCCGAACCTGCGGGTTGAGACTTAGGCACAAGTTGCCTTATACATGACTTCGAACAAACACACAAGTCCGAACCTGCGGGTTGAGACTTAGGCACAAGTTGCCATATGAAAGTTGACGAAACACTAACAAGTCCGAACCTGCGGGTTGAGACTTAGGCACACGTTGCCTTATACATGACTTCGAACAAATACACAAGTCCGAACTTGCGGGTTGAGACTTAGGCACAAGTTGCCTTATACATACATTGGCCAAATAAACAGAAGTCCGAACCTGCGGGTTGAGACTTAGGCACAAGTTGCCATATTATATTCGATCAAACACTAAGTAGTCCGAACCTGCGGGTTGAGACTCAAGACCGTAACAAGATGTCACTATACAAGTCCGAACCTAAGGGTTGAGACTTAATGCGATCTAGATACCAAGTTGACATCCAATACCTGTTGAGCAAAACCAAAGATTCCCTGTTCTCGAATGATTACACTATATAACAGGGAATCATGAAGAAATCAAGCAAGCGTGAAACAAAGTCATCACTTGGGCATGCTCGATAGCCAACCACATGACCTTAACCTAAGAGAGCATGCAAACCACATGATACCTATAAACGATTAACCCGCCCTAGTTCAATCGTTCACCAAGTGATGACTTCAGTATGGCTAAGAGAAAAACTTTTAAATGGGAAAAACTCTAAGTCCGAACCTCCGGGTTGAGACTTCCGCGTCGGAGGTGGGCGCACCTCCTATCCGAAAGATGGTGAATCAGGGGTGTTCGATCAGCAATGGTCGGATGCCCCGTCGTAGTCCAACTATGACAATCAAAGTCAAGACCTCCGGGTTGAGACTTTCCGCGAGTACAAGCATAAAGGAACACGGACCAAGCCGTACCGAGAGAATCGGTACTAGAGCCCTCGTGGTTCTACATTGAGAGAGCCCTCGTGGTTCTCATTAGGGGCTTTATGCAAGTCGTACTCAATACTGTGGTGTGAAGTATAAAGTAGTCCTCGCCTGGTCCACGCTGCTTCGGCGGTCCTGGGTAAGATAGTTAATTCTAGCTTGCCCTATAGTGGAATGAGGACACTTAATGCTTCGTCTTTTAGCGGCGGCTAGACTCCTCCTCACGGGGAACGAGTTGACGCACACAGCGGCGGCTTACGCACTATGGCAATCATGGATGCCTGAAGATTCCGTGAAGTTCTCCCCTGGTCCACGCTGCCTCGGCAGTCCTGGGTAAAATGGAATATTTCCAGCTTGCCCTATAGTGGAAGAGGACTATCCAACAATACAAAGTCAAGACCTCCGGGTTGAGACTTTCCGCGTCGGTGGTGTCGCGCACCGCCTATCCGAAAGATGGTGTAACAGGGGTGTTCGATCAGCAATGGTCGGATGCCCCGTCATAGTCCAACTATGACAACCAAAGTCAAGACCTCCGGGTTGAGACTTTCCGCGTCCGGAGGTACGCGTACCGCCTACCCGAAAGATGGTGTGCTTCTGGGGTATTCGATGAGTCGGATACCCCGTCGTAGTCCAACTATGACAATCAAAGTCAAGACCTCCGGGTTGAGACTTCCGCGTCCGGAGGTACGCGTACCGCCTACCCGAAAGATGGTGAATCAGGGGTGTTCGATCAGCAATGGTCGGATGCCCCGTCGTAGTCCAACTATGACAATCAAAGTCAAGACCTCCGGGTTGAGACTTTCCGCGAGTACAAGCATAAAGGAACACGGACCAAGCCGTACCGAGAGAATCGGTACTAGAGCCCTCGTGGTTCTACATTGAGAGAGCCCTCGTGGTTCTCATTAGGGGCTTTATGCAAGTCGTACTCAATACTGTGGTGTGAAGTATAAAGTATAGAGTCCTCCACTGGTCCACGCTGCTCCGGCGGTCCTGGGTAAGATAGTTCATTCTAGCTTGCCCTATGTGGAAGAGGACTCAATACCCTACCTGTTGAGCTTGAAACAAAGTCATCACTTGGGCATGCTCATATTGCCATACACAATTACATTATATTCGAATGAGCATGCAAGCGACCCTATATAGACCGAACCAAAACGATAGATACCGCCGTAGTTCACCCCAACCAAGTGATGACTTCAGTATGGCTAGTGTGTGAAGTATAAAGTATAGTCCTCCCCTGGTCCACACTGCTTCGGCGGTCCTGGGTAAGATAGTTAGTTCTAGCTTGCCCTATGTGGAAGAGGACACAATACTTAATACTTAGAGTACAAGCATAAAGGAACACGGACCAAGCCGTACCGAGAGAATCGGTACTAGAGCCCTCGCGGTTCTACATTGTGAGCCCTCGTGGTTCAAACTAGATACTTTATGCAAGGCGTACTCAAAACTGTGGTGTGAAGTATAAAGTATAGTCCTCATCTGGTCCACGCTGCTTCGGCGGTCCTGGGTAAGATAGTTAATTCTAGCTTGCCCTATGTGGTAGAGGACACAATACTTAATACTGTGGTGTAATGGACAAGGTATAGTCCTCCACTGGTCCACGCTGCTCCGGCGGTCCTGGGTAAGATAGTTCATTCTAGCTTGCCCTATGTGGAAGAGGACTCAATACCCTACCTGTTGAGCTTGAAACAAAGTCATCACTTGGGCATGCTCATATTGCCATACAATATTCCATTATCTACTAATGAGCATGCAGCTATATGATATTAACCTGTAAACGATTACCCCGCCGTAGTTCAGCGCTTCAACCAAGTGATGACTTCAGTATGGCTAGTGTGTGAAGTATAAAGTATAGTCCTCCCCTGGTCCACACTGCTTCGGCGGTCCTGGGTAAGATAGTTAGTTCTAGCTTGCCCTATGGTGGAAGAGGACACCATACTTAATACTGTGGTGTAATGAACAAAGTATAGTCCTCCACTGGTCCACGCTGCTTTGCAGTCCTGGGTAAGATAGTTAATTCTAGCTTGCCCTATGTGGAAGAGGGCATACAAGACAAAGTATAGTTCTCCCCTGGTCCACGCTGCTTCGGCGGTCCTGGGTAAGATAGTTAATTCTAGCTTGTCCTATGTGGAAGAGAGCATACATGAACCAAGAACGAAGGTTATGATCGAGGAATGATTCGACAACTAACCGATGGTATGAAATGTGAAGAATTCAAGCAAGCACACAATCAAGTCATCACTTGGGCATGCTCGATAGCCAACCTCATGACATTAACCTAGTAGAGCATGCGAAAACCAATATATATACAAGTAATGTAAACGATGCCTCCCTAGTTCAGCGCTTCAACCAAGTGATGACTTCAGAATGGCTAAATCAAATCGGTTCAAAACATACCATCGGTACCCTATTGAAACACACAAGTCGATATCAAACCTCTTAATTGTGTAGTCCTCCACTGGTCCACGCCGCTGCGGCGGTCCTGGGTAAGATAGTTCATTCTAGCTTGCCCTATGTGGAAGAGGGCACATTACTCAATACTGTGGTGTTATGAACAAAGTATAGTCCTCCTCTGGTCCACGCTGCTTCGGCGGTCCTGGGTAAGATAGTTAATTCTAGCTTGCCCTATGTGGAAGAGGGCATACAAGACAAAGTATAGTTCTCCCCTGGTCCACGCTGCTTCGGCGGTCCTGGGTAAGATAGTTAATTCTAGCTTGCCCTATGTGGAAGAGAGCATACATGAACCAAGAACGAAGGTTATGATCGAGGAATGATTCGACAACTAACCGATGGTATGAAATGTGAAGAATTCAAGCAAGCACACAATCAAGTCATCACTTGGGCATGCTCGATAGCCAACCCTATGACATTAACCTAGTAGAGCATGCGAAAACCAATATATATGTAAACGATGCCCCTCCCTAGTTCAGCGCTTCAACCAAGTGATGACTTCAGAATGGCTAAATCAAATCGGTTCAAACCATACCATCGGTATCCTATTGAAACACACAAGTCGATATCAAACCTCATGATTGTGTAGTCCTCCACTGGTCCACGCCGCTTCGGCCGTCCTGGGTAAAATGGAACATTCCAGCTTGCCCTATGTGGAAGAGGGCACATTACTCAATACTGTGGTGTGAAGTATAAAGTTCAGTTCTCCCCTGGTCCACGCTGCTTCGGCGGTCCTGGGTAAGATAGTTCATTCTAGCTTGCCCTATGTGGAAGAGGACACTTCATACTTCGTCTCTAAGCGGCGGCTTGACTCCTCCCTACGGGGAACGGGTTTACGCGCACAGCGGCGGCTTACGCACTATGGCAGTCATGGATGCCTTACGTTTCTATGAAAAGTGTGTTCCTCCCCTGGTCCACGCTGCTTCGGCAGTCCTGGGTAAGATAGTTAGTTCTAGCTTGCCCTATGTGGAAGAGGACACGTAGACTTACTGTGGTGTGAAGTATAAAGTTCAGTTCTCCCCTGGTCCACGCCGCTTCGGCCGTCCTGGGTAAAATGGATTCATCCAGCTTGCCCTATGTGGAATGAGGACACTTTATGCTTCGTCTCTAAGCGGCGGCTTGCTCCTCCCTACGGGGAACGGGTATACGCGCACAGCGGCGGCTTACGTTATGGCAGTCATGGATGCCTTACGTTTCCATGAAAAGTGTGTTCCTCCCCTGGTCCACGCTGCTTCGGCAGTCCTGGGTAAGATAGTTAGTTCTAGCTTGCCCTATGTGGAAGAGGACACGTAGACTTACTGTGGTGTGAAGTATAAGGTTCAGTTCTCCCCTGGTCCACGCCGCTTCGGCCGTCCTGGGTAAAATGGATTAATCCAGCTTGCCCTATGTGGAATGAGGACACTTTATGCTTCGTCTCTAAGCGGCGGCTTGCTCCTCCCTACGGGGAACGGGTATACGCGCACAGCGGCGGCTTACGCAAGTTAGTCACCCTCGGCAGTGGATCACTCGGCTCATGGATCGATGAAGACCGCAGCTAACTGCGCGTCATAATGTGAACTGCAGGACACATGAACATTGATAAGTTGAACGCATATTGCACGTCGTGGGAACCTACCATGATGTACAGATGACTGAGCGCTTATATTTGAGAAATGTATCGCATACATTTAACTACGCCGTGACACCCGTCACGAGACGTGCACCATGATGTTAACTAGGGTCGCGACGACCCGCTAGCATTAAAGAA
>NW_026689823.1:0-12500 GCF_943734765.1 Anopheles ziemanni | reverse complement strand
TGATCTAATGGCCCAACCGGGCAAACACTTTGGGTTCGCAAGGACTTAGAGTGCCGGGACGGGTTGGCGGATCCAACACTCTGGGTACCTCCGGGTACTTGGGGTTGGTTGAGGACTTGGTGAACAAACACTTGATATACACTCTCCGGATGTACTTCGGGTGTCACCTGTTGTCCGAGGCCACTTGCATGGTCGCAAGCGTTGTGATACAATGGCCCTACCGGGCAAACACTTTGGGTTCGCAAGGACTTGGAGTGCCGGGACGGGTTGGCGGATCCAACACTCTGGGTACCTCCGGGTACTTGGGGTTGGTTGAGGACTTGGTGAACAAACACTTGATATACACTCTCCGGATGTACTTCGGGTATCGCCTGTTGTCCGAGACCACTTGCATGGTTAGCAAGCGTTGTGGTCTAATGGCCCTACCGGGCAAACACTTTGGGTTCGCGAGGACTTAGAGTGCTGGTAGTGGTTGGCGGACCCAACACTCTGGGTACCTCCGGGTACTTGGGGTTGGTTGAGGACTTGGTGAACAAACACTTGATATACACTCTTCGGATGTACTTCGGGTATCGCCTGTTGTCCGAGACCACTTGCATGGTTAGCAAGCGTTGTGGTCTAATGGCCCTACCGGGCAAACACTTTGGGTTCGCGAGGACTTAGAGTGCTGGTAGTGGTTGGCGGACCCAACACTCTGGGTACCTCCGGGTACTTGGGGTTGGTTGAGGACTTGGTGAACAAACACTTGTTGTACACTCTCCGGATGTACTTCGGGTGTCACCTGTTGTCCGAGACCACTTGCATGGTTAGCAAGCGTTGTGGTCTAATGGCCCTACCGGGCAAACACTTTATGTTCGCGAGGACTTGGAGTGCTGGTAGTGGTTGGCGGACCCAACACTCTGGGTACCTCCGGGTACTTGGGGTTGGTTGAGAACTTGGTGAAGATACCCCTGTCACCTTGTTCGAGGCCACTTGCATGGTCGCAAGCGTTGTGATACAATGGCCCTACCGGGCAAACACTTTGGGTTCGCAAGGACTTGGAGTGCCGGGACGGGTTGGCGGATCCAACACTCTGGGTACCTCCGGGTACTTGGGGTTGGTTGAGGACTTGGTGAGCAAACACTTGATATACGTTCTTCGGATGTACTTCGGGTGTCACCTGTTGTCCGAGACCACTTGCATGGTCAACGGTTGAGGTGGTGATGGCGGGTCGGTGCTGTAGGGTGCCGGCCTGTTGGCTGCCTTGGCCGGGTTGGTTGGTTAACACTTGATTGGGCTTGCACCCGAGGGTAATGGCACTTGAAGGTGGGTACCGGCCGGCTGACCTGGTGTGATGGTTGGTTGGTGAACACTTGGCGGTACTTGCACTTGGCTGTGCTTGGACTTGAAGGTGGGATCCGGCTGGCCTAGGCCATTGGTGGTTGGTTGGTGGGTTAGCCCTTAGTTGGGCTGGCTGGCTGGCTGGCCATCGGTGGTGTGGTGTGGTGTGGTGTGTGGAGTCGAGCATCGCGCGCCGTTGCCTTCTTCGGAGTGTTGTGGGTACGCAAGTGCTTGCAGTGCAAAGAGGTTGGTGATGGAGTGACATTGTCTTCACCATGGAGTTGCGGGTACTTAGGTACTTGCAAGGAGATGGTGGTATGGTGGTGTTGCGTGTGTGGTGTTCGATTAGAAAGATATATTTTCTAAGTCCGGATTAGTGCTGTCAGTGAGGCCGCCACTAACAGGTCCTCCACGGCCTCCGTGGTTCTTGACTTGGCGCTATTCCGGACTTGGGGCGATCACGATGTCCCCGTGCGGGACTTAGAAGATGGAAGAACACAAGTACCCTTATCCTATGACTTGTGAGCGATTGGCATACGTTACCACATGAAGAGAAAAATTGGCTAAGTCCAGGATCCATATTATATGAAGAGAAAATCGGCTAAGTCCCGGATCCATATTACATGAAGAGAAAAATCGGCTAAGTCCCGGATCCATATATATTAACCTAATAATCGGCTAAGTCCAGGATCCATATGATATGAAGAGAAAAATCGGCTAAGTCCAAGATCCATATGATATGAACAGAAAAATCGGCTAAGTCCAGGATCCATATATAATAACCTAATAATCGGCTAAGTCCAGGATCCATATAATATGAAGAGAAAAATCGGCTAAGTCCGAGATTGGGTCTGTCGGAAATACACTTTCAAGTTACCACACAAGCAAGCAAGATGGCCTAATGATGGATCCATATAATATGAAGAGAAAAATCGGCTAAGTCCAAGATTGGGTCTGTCAGAAATACACTATCAAGTTACCACACAAGCAAGCAAGATGGCCTAGTGATGGATCCATATTATATGAAGAGAAAAATCGGCTAAGTCCGAGATTGGGTCGGTCGGAAATACACTATCAAGTTACCACACAAGCAAGCAAGATGGCCTAGTGATTGATCCATATAATATGAAAAGAAAAATCGGCTAAGTCCAAGATTGGGTCTGTCAGACATACACTTTCAAGTTACCACACAAGCAAGCAAGATGGCCTAGTGATTGATCCATATGATTTGAAGAGAAAAATCGGCTAAGTCCGAGATTGGGTCTGTCAGACATACACTACCAAGTTACCTTACAAGCAAGCAAGATGGCCTAATGATGGATCCATATGATATGAAGAGAAAAATCGGCTAAGTCCGAGATTGGGTCTGTCAGAAATACACTTTCAAGTTACCACACAAGCAAGCAAGATGGCCTAGTGATGGATCCATATGATATGAAGAGAAAAATCGGCTAAGTCCCAGATTGGGTCTGTCAGACATACACTTTCAAGTTACCACACAAGCAAGCAAGATGGCCTAGTGATTGATTCATATAATATGAAGAGAAAAATCGGCTAAGTCCGAGATTGGGTCTGTCGGAAATACACTATCAAGTTACCACACAAGCAAGCAAGTTACCACATGAAGAGAAAGCCGGCAAAGTCCGGGAATGTTACCACATGAACTGGAAAATGGGCAAAAACCTACCTTCACAGGGAACGTGAATAACTAAGGCTGTAGACATTGGATCGACAAGCCAAAGACTGATATGGAAAGGAAATGAGTAGTACTAGCTTTCCTGAGAGTTGCAGAGCTTAGACTGCATATGAACGGAAGATATTAAGCGTCAAAGTCAGAAAAGTTGCCCGAAGGAACACAAGTTCCAACTTAGAGCATGAATACCGCCTAGACGGTAGGAGGTACGGCCAGGCTGAGGAATAAGAAAATGTTGGCCAACATGTTCCCTAACTATCCCCCGAAGACCGCAAAGCAATCCAACATCAACCAAGAAAGTTATAGCCCGATCAAGGAAACACCTACTTTGCACCGATATTGCACCAAATACATGTACCAAGCACCTTCGGTTGCATACCTGCAGGGGTTTACCATAGTAGGCCATGGAAGACCGATATACCGAACATAATCACTTTCTATCTCCTCGGGTGTTTGAGATAGCGCTTTGCGGTACAAGAACGAAAGTTAGACTTTATCTTGGTGCATCTTTTTGCCCAAGATCACAAGACCCTATCTACCAAGGCAAGAAAGTTGTGTGGGGACAAAATGTCCAAAAGTGCCCAAAGTGGCACACTTGAACCATATATTCGAGAAAAACACAAGTGTGGGCCCGAGCTAGCAAGTTGAAATGTTCTGACCGTCAGTAGCCCTAGTTGAGGTGCACTTATCATTATATGAGGCCAACGTGCCAGCTAGTCTCTAAACGGGCGATATGGGTGTTCCAAGGTTTGTACCCAATTGAGGAAAAAACAGGGTAAGGTACGGTGTACCGCGAATAACTCGGGCTATAGATGTCCGATCGATGAGTTTGGCATATGTATGGAAAGGTCTCGACGAGACCTAACTACCCTGAAAGTATGAAGGCAAAGACTTGAATGACCGGGAAGTTATTAAGTGCACAAGTGGTAAAGTTGCACCAAAGTCCATGTTACCCGAAGTGGTACATGAACACCCAATATTCGACCAAAACACAAGTTTAGAGACGAGCTAGCGAGCTACATTGTTCAGACCGTCAGTAGCCCGCATCAAGACACGCATTTCATTATATTGAGCCTAGCCGCTAGCTCGACTCGAAGTCGGTCATATGGTTGGTTGATGGTTTGGACCGACCACGTGGTGTACCAAGGTGATGTACCTTTCATGAATTAAAACTCTAACTGTATGGCACTGAGCGACAAGCTAAGGTGTGATTTGGAATAGTCTTGAGTGGGACTATTTAGGAAAAATGCGAACAAAAAATCACAAAGTCCTTGGGCGAAGCTATTAGCGAAACATAGAGCAAATTGGTACCAAAAACTCTGGAAATGGGACTTGAGTCAAAAATAACCGCAAGTTGGAGAAGAGATAGCAAGCTTGCGTAGAACAATTATATTTGGTGCATGGTATCACCAACAAAAAAGTATATGGGGCCAAGGTGCTGGCTGGCCTCCAAAGTGGAGATATGGGCGATCCAAAGTTTGTACCCAAGTACGAACAAGTATGGAAAAAACAGGGTAAGGTACCAAGTACCATGAATAACTTCGGCTGTAGATGGCCGAGCAAGACAAACGGCATACCGTTGGAAAGGTCTCTGGGAGACCTATCTACCCTGAAAGTTTCATGAGGCTGAGTTGAAAGACCACGGAGATATTAGGTGATGATGGTCGTATTTGGGGACCAAGTCGCAGGAAATGGCACTTGACCAAAATCCCCCTTGGAAGGTGAATACCGGCTTACCGGTAAGAGATAGCGACTTGGCTTAGAATATTCATAAGTTGGGCGTGTAGAGACGCAACTTTCATTATATGGGGCCAACCCGGTCAGGGTGCTCCAAGTCGGTCGTTTGGTCGGTTTATGGTTTGGGCCGACCACGTGGTGTACCAAGTTGAGGTACCTTTCATGAATTATAACTCGGTCAGTTTGCCACCGAGCGACAAGTTCCGTTGTGATTTGGAATGGTCTTGAGAGGGAATATCAAGCAAAAATACAAACAGAATATCAGCTTGTCCATGGCCGAAGCTATTAGTGAAACATAGAGCAACAAGGGTCCAAAAACGAATGAAATGGGACTTGGACCAAGAATAACGGCAAGTTGGAGAAGAGATAGCAAGTTGACGTAGAACAATTATATTTAGTGCATGGTATGGCCAACAAAAAAGTATATGGGGCCAAGGTGCTGGCTGGCCTCCAAAGTGGAGATATGGGCGATACAAAGTTTGTACCCAAGTACGAACAAGCATGGAAAAAACAGGGTAAGCTACCAAGTACCATGAATAACTTCGGCTGTAGATGGCCGAGCGAGGCGAACGGCATACCGTTGGAAAGGTCTCGGGGAGATCTATCTACCCTGAAAGTTTCATGAGGCTGAGTTGAAAGACCACGGAGATATTAGGTGATGATTGTCCAATTCGGGGACCAAGTCGCAGGAAATGGCACTTCACCAAAATCACCCTTGGAAGGTGGATACTGGCTTACCGGTAAGAGATAGCGACTTGGCGTAGAATATTCATAAGTTGGGCGTGTAGAGACGCAACTTTCATTATATGGGGGCAACCCGGTCAGGGTGCTCCAAGTCGGTCGTTTGGTCGGTTTATGGTTTGGGCCGACCACGTGGTGTACCAGGTAGAGGTACCTTTCATGATTTATAACTCGGTCAGTTTGCCACCGAGCGACAAGTTGCGGTGTGTTTTGGAATGGTCTTGAGTGGGACTATCAAGCAAAAATACAAACAGAATATCAGCTTGTCCATGGCCGAAGCTATTAGTGAAACATATAGCAAAATGGGTCCGAAAACGAATGAAATGGGACTTGGACCAAGAATAACGGCAAGTTAGAGAAGAGATAGCAAGTTGGCGTAGAACAATTATATTTAGTGCATGGTATGACCAAGAAAAAAGTATATGGGGCAAAGGTGCTGGCTGGCCTCCAAAGTGGAGATATGGGCGATACAAAGTTTGTACCCAAGTATGGCAAAAACTGGTAGAGGTACCTTTCATGAATTACTGCTCAGGCTGTATGGCACTTAGCGGGACGCTTGGCTCTGGTATGGAATAGTCTTGAGTGGGACTATCAAGGAAAAATACGAACAAAAAATCACCATGTCCACGGACGAAGGTATTAGCGAAACTTAGAGCGAAATTGCGACCAAGTCGCTGGAAATGGCCCTTGGACCAAGTATACCGTCAAGGCGGTACGAGATAGCGAGTTGACGTGGAATATTTATAAGTTTGCCTCCACGAGACGAAAGTTTAGTTATATGGGGCCAACCCGCTCAGGGTTGTCCAAGTCGGTCATATGGCTGATCGAAATTTTCGACCAAGTACTGAGAAAACAGGGTAAGGTACCGTGTACCTCGAATAACTTTGGCTGTAGATGTCCGAGCGAGGCAAACGGCATAGCGTTGGAAAGGTCTTGAGGTGTTCTAGGCACCCTGAAAGTTTGAAAAGGCTATCTGGAAAACTCGTGGAGATATTAGAGAAACATTGGGCCCAAAAGATACCAAGTCGCAGGAAATGGGCCCTCCAAGAACACCCTAAAATCCCAATTACGGCTAAGTTGCAGGCCAGCTAGCGAAGTGAAATGTTCTAGGCATAACTAGAACACGTTAATGCGCAACTTTTTGAATCAGAACTTTTTTCGATATCTGGCCCCCAAAGGGGGGATATGGGCGATCAAAGGATTTTTCCAAGTTTCGGTACTTTTTACGGTATCGCTCATAGCTCCGGCTGTATGCAAGCAAATGACAATCTAAGACATGATTTGGAAAGGTATTGAGCAGTACTAACTTACATTAGAACACAGCGAAGCGCTATCGGTTCATGGCAAGGCCGATATAAGCAGTCAAAGATGAAAAATGTTGACAAAATGAACAAAAATTACCTTGGTACGCGAATAGCGGCCAGGGATGAAGAGGTACGAAGGTGGTGTAGAAGAATTATAATTAGGGCTTGGTACGCTCTAAAAGTTTGCCGAAGACCGCAAAGCGCTCAGACCCATAGAAAGTGGCCATTTGGGCCGAACAGTGCGTGCAAAGAGGTGAAAATGCAAAAATTGCACTTTGTGGGGCGATTTGCGGGGGGAAGGAGGGGTCGGAGGGCAAAATGTCCCTTGACCAAAAAGTCTTATCTCGTCGAGATCTACAACATTGCCGAAGACCGCAAAGCGCTAGCTCGCAATCGAAAAATCGAGAATTTGAAAATTTTCTAAGTCTTGGGCTCCCTAAGGAAAAGTTTCAAAAATCACGTTTGTCCCCAATTTTGAAGGGGAAGGAGTCGGTTCCGGGGCATGGTGTCTTCGGCAAAAAGTCTTATCTTTTTGCGTACTTTCGACTAGTTCAATAAAAATTTTTGACCCAAAATTTGTTCGGCGGACCCCTAGGTCGAAAAACCCGAAAAAAGTCGAAAAAAGTCGAAAATGTCGAAAAATGAGAAAACCTCATATTCGGACTCTACACGAGCCCCAGATATTGAAAAGTGAAATCCGCGGTCGATTTGGAACAAAAAATTTACCTAGGCAAAGTTGTATGGAGGTAGGGACCCCTGAGAAAAAAGTTTGGTCCCGAGGCTCCTTGGACCACCAAGTCCCTAGGTCGGACCAAAATCGGAAAAAATCCGACCAAAGTCGAAAGTGTCGAAAATTTTAAAAAACCCCTTTTGGGGCCCTATGGCCTCCCTAGATAATGAAAAGTGAGGTCCGCGGCCGATCCGGAAGAAAAACTTGACCTAGGCAAACTTGTATGACGGTGGGGACCCAAAAAAATTTCGATGAGTGTAGTTTAGACAGGCCGGAAAATGTATCGGTGGTCCGTATCAAGGGACGTCTTTTAGTTCCATGGGGTGGTGGTCGTCGAACAAAGTCGCCTAGGTCGACCACCAGAAAGACCAGTCGTGTTGTAATGGATGTTTTGACCACTTTACTAGGGAAACCTAGTAGGTCGAAGCAAATTTGGGGTTCGAGATGAGTTGGTGAAAGTTGGTCCAACCTAGGTGTGCTTGGTGGAGGTTGACCATGAAAGTAGAGCATGATGGGAATGACCATAACTTTGGTTCTAGATGTCGGATCGGTACACTTTCGGCAGTTTTGGAAAGGTGAAGGCCTGCTCTAGCTATGTTTCCTACCAAGCTGAGCGCCTACTAGTGACCCGGAGGAGGTATTAAGGGTCAAAGGCAAAAAGGGGTACCCTAAAGTGCGTGTGACCAAGAAAATGGGAAAAACGGTATCGCCTATAGCTCAGGCTGTATGGCTCGGATCGGAAAGCTTGGATATGCGTTGGAAAGGTCTTGACGAGCGCTAGCTATGTGTCCTACCAAGCGAAGCGCTAGGTGTTGAGCAAGTCGGTCATATTAGAGGGCAAAGGTGAAAAATGGTGGTTTAGAGGCGAAAATTCACCTTATGATCGAAAATAGCGGGCGAACGATAAGAGCTACGAACACGGCGTAGAACAATCATAGATACGTTACCACAAGACCTAACTTTGGCCAATATAGAGCGAGAAGATCGGAGGTACCCATCAGGGTGATATGGCTGGTTCAAAGTTGGACCAAAACGAGACTTGAGAAATGGATTGAAACACGGTATCGCGAATAACTCAGGCTGTATGGAACGGATCGACAAGCTTAGATCAGTGTTGGAAAGGTCGAACCGAGCGCTAACTATAATCCCAAACAACCGAAGCGCTAAGTGTTGAGCAAAACGGAGTTATTAAGCGACAAAGTGGAAAAATAATACCAAAATGGCCAAAAATCACACAAGACCAAGAATACCGAGCAAGCGGTAAGAGATAGCGGGTTGACGTAGAATACTTATAAGTTTGCCTCTACGAGACCTAAAAGTCGTCCATAGAAAGCGAGAAGATCGGACCACTCTGGAAGGGTGATACGAGTGGTCAAAAATTAGCAAAAATGAAACATGGCTAAAATGGATTTGACTTGTGCACCATGTAGCTCCGGCTGTATGGCATGGATTGTAGAGCTAGGATATGTTTTGGAAAGGTAACACCCAGCGCTAGATACGACTAGAAGAAAGCAAAGCGCTAACTAGCATGATTTGGAAGTTATTAAGCGTCAAAGTCGAAAAATGTTACCAAAATTGAAACTCGAGTACATTGGGCCAAAAAGTACAAGTTGTGAAATTTGGACTTACGAGTAAAATACCGAGCAGGCGGTAAGAGATAGAGACTTGGTGTAGAACAATTATAAGTTGGGCATGTTATAACCTATATTTGGCCCGAACATAGTCTCGAGATCGGTGGTACCTAAAAGGGTGGTACAGGTGTTAGATGGTTTTCCCAGAGCATAAGCTCCACATGATATGGAAAACGGGAAACATCATAACTTCGGCTGTATGGCATGGAATGGAACGAACAAGGTATCGATGGAAAGAGAAAAGGTAGCGCTAACTATAATTCCTTCCAAGCAAAGCGCTAGCATGTGACCGTTTGGGTGTTATTGTGAGTCAAAGTCTGAAATTGTTACCACGAGAGGCGAAAATCCAACTAAGTCCATGAATACCGGGCTGGCGGTAAGAGATACGGCTTGGCCGTAGAACATTTATAAGTTGGCCAAGACAAGGCCTAAGTTTCGTCCATAGACGACAAGAAGATCGAAGATACCTGAAGGTGAGATATGGGCGTCCCAAAGTGGGCCTTTGAAAAAGTGACAAACTTCCCTTATAACAGCATACACCAAATATCTCTGGCTCTATGGCACCGAATAAGAAGTTGAGGTCAGCGATAGAAAGGTGATAGTCAGCGCTAAATATCATACGAACAGAGTGAAGCGCTAAAGGGAAAGGATCTTGGTGATATAAGGTGACAAAGTCGAGAAAAGTTGCCTCAAAATCATGAAAAATGTGAAAAAATGGCTAAGTCCCGGGTGCCTTAAGGGCAGGTTGATCGAATGTACCGAGCTGGCGGTACGAGATAGAGACTTGGTGTAGAACAATTATATGTTTGGCATGGCAAGACCTACATTTGGTCAATACAAAGTGAGAAGATCAAAGAAACCCGTAAGGGTGATATTGGTGTCCAAAGGTAAAAAGCACTAAGTCTTGGGAAACTTATATGAAGAAAAAGGACCCTGATGGGTCATATAGGATGGATCGAAAAATCGGCTAAGTCCCAAAATGGGGATGTCAGAACTACACTCAAATGTTACCACACCAAGCAAGGCAAACTTATATGAAGCAAAGGACCCTGATGGGTCATATGGTATTGGTCGAAAAATCGGCTAAGTCCCAAAATGGGGATGTCAGAACTACACTCAAATGTTACCACACCAAGCAAGGCAAACTTATATGAAGCAAAGGACCCTGATGGGTCATATGGTACTTTACGAAAAATCGGCTAAGTCCCAAAATGGGGATGTCAGAACTACACTCAAATGTTACCACACCAAGCAAGGCAAACTTATATGAAGGCAAGGTCCCTGATGGGTCATATGGTATTTTACGAAAAATCGGCTAAGTCCCAAAATGGGGATGTCAGAACTACACTCAAATGTTACCACACCAAGCAAGGCAAACTTATATGAAGGCAAGGACCCTGATGGGTCATATGGTATGGATCGAAAAATCGGCTAAGTCCCAAAATGGGGATGTCTGAACTACACTCAAATGTTACCACACCAAGCAAGGCAAACTTATATGAAGGAAAGGACCCTGATGGGTCATATGGTATTTTACGAAAAATCGGCTAAGTCCCAAAATGGGGATGTCAGAACTACACTCAAATGTTACCACACCAAGCAAGGCAAACTTATATGAAGCAAAGGACCCTGATGGGTCATATGGTATTTTACGAAAAATCGGCTAAGTCCCAAAATGGGGATGTCAGAACTACACTCAAATGTTACCACACCAAGCTAGGCAAACTTATATGAAGCAAAGGACCCTGATGGGTCATATGGTATTTTACGAAAAATCGGCTAAGTCCCAAAATGGGGATGTCAGAACTACACTCAAATGTTACCACACCAAGCAAGGCAAACTTATATGAAGGCAAGGTCCCTGATGGGTCATATGGTATTATACGAAAAATCGGCTAAGTCCCAAAATGGGGATGTCAGAACTACACTCATATGTTACCACACCAAGCAAGGCAAACTTATATGAAGGCAAGGACCCTGATGGGTCATATGGTATTGATCGAAAAATCGGCTAAGTCCCAAAATGGGGATGTCAGAACTACACTCAAATGTTACCACACCAAGCAAGGCAAACTTATATGAAGCAAAGGACCCTGATGGGTCATATGGTACTTTACGAAAAATCGGCTAAGTCCCAAAATGGGGATGTCAGAACTACACTCAAATGTTACCACACCAAGCAAGGCAAACTTATATGAAGGCAAGGTCCCTGATGGGTCATATGGTATTTTACGAAAAATCGGCTAAGTCCCAAAATGGGGATGTCTGAACTACACTCATATGTTACCACACCAAGCAAGGCAAACTTATATGAAGCAAAAGACCCTGATGGGTCAAATGGTATTTTACGAAAAATCGGCTAAGTCCCAAAATGGGGATGTCAGAACTACACTCAAATGTTACCACACCAAGCAAGGCAAACTTATATGAAGCAAAGGACCCTGATGGGTCATATGGTATTTTACGAAAAATCGGCTAAGTCCCAAAATGATGATGTCAGAACTACACTAAAAAGTTACCACATCAAGCAAGGCAAACTTATATGAAGCAAAGGACCCTGATGGGTCAAATGGTATTTTACGAAAAATCGGCTAAGTCCCAAAATGGGGATGTCAGAACTACACTCAAATGTTACCACACCAAGCAAGGCAAACTTATATGAAGCAAAGGACCCTGATGGGTCATATGGTATTTTACGAAAAATCGGCTAAGTCCCAAAATGGGGATGTCAGAACTACACTCAAATGTTACCACACCAAGCAAGGCAAACTTATATGAAGCAAAGGACCCTGATGGGTCATATGGTATTTTACGAAAAATCGGCTAAGTCCCAAAATGGGGATGTCAGAACTACACTCAAATGTTACCACACCAAGCAAGGCAAACTTATATGAAGGCAAGGTCCCTGATGGGTCATATGGTATTTTACGAAAAATCGGCTAAGTCCCAAAATGGGGATGTCTGAACTACACTCATATGTTACCACACCAAGCAAGGCAAACTTATATGAAGCAAAAGACCCTGATGGGTCAAATGGTATTTTACGAAAAATCGGCTAAGTCCCAAAATGGGGATGTCAGAACTACACTCAAATGTTACCACACCAAGCAAGGCAAACTTATATGAAGCAAAGGACCCTGATGGGTCATATGGTATTTTACGAAAAATCGGCTAAGTCCCAAAATGATGATGTCAGAACTACACTCAAATGTTACCACACCAAGCAAGGCAAACTTATATGAAGCAAAGGACCCTGATGGGTCATATGGTATTTTACGAAAAATCGGCTAAGTCCCAAAATGGGGATGTCAGAACTACACTCATGTGTTACCACATCAAGCAAG
>NW_026689822.1:170000-189197 GCF_943734765.1 Anopheles ziemanni | reverse complement strand
ATACCGGGCTGGCGGTAAGAGATACGGCTTGGCCGTAGAACATTTATAAGTTGGCCAAGACAAGGCCTAAGTTTCGTCCATAGACGACAAGAAGATCGAAGATACCTGAAGGTGAGATATGGGCGTCCCAAAGTGGGCCTTTGAAAAAGTGACAAACTTCCCTTATAACAGCATACACCAAATATCTCTGGCTCTATGGCACCGAATAAGAAGTTGAGCTCAGCGACAGAAAGGTGATAGTCAGCGCTAAATATCATACGAACAGAGTGAAGCGCTAAAGGGAAAGGATCTTGGTGATATAAGGTGACAAAGTCGAGAAAAGTTGCCTCAAAATCATGAAAAATGTGAAAAAATGGCTAAGTCCCGGGTGCCTTAAGGGCAGGTTAATCGAATGTACCGAGCTGGCGGTACGAGATAGAGACTTGGTGTAGAACAATTATATGTTTGGCATGGCAAGACCTACATTCGGCCAATACAAAGTGAGAAGATCAAAGATACCCGCAAGGGTGATATTGGTGTCCAAAGGAAAAAAGCACTAAGTCTTGGGAAACTTATATGAAGAAAAAGGACCCTGATGGGTCATATGGGATGGATCGAAAAATCGGCTAAGTCCCAAAATGGGGATGTCAGAACTACACTCATGTGTTACCACATCAAGCAAGGCAAACTTATATGAAGCAAAGGACCCTGATGGGTCATATGGTATTGATCGAAAAATCGGCTAAGTCCCAAAATGGGGATGTCAGAACTACACTCAAATGTTACCACATCAAGCAAGGCAAACTTATATGAAGGCAAGGACCCTGATGGGTCATATGGTATTTTACGAAAAATCGGCTAAGTCCCAAAATGATGATGTCAGAACTACACTAACAAGTTACCACACCAAGCAAGGCAACTTATATGAAGCAAAGGACCCTGATGGGTCATATGGTATTTTACGAAAAATCGGCTAAGTCCCAAAATGGGGATGTCAGAACTACACTCAAATGTTACCACACCAAGCAAGGCAAACTTATATGAAGGCAAGGTCCCTGATGGGTCATATGGTATTTTACGAAAAATCGGCTAAGTCCCAAAATGGTGATGTCAGAACTACACTAAAATGTTACCACACCAAGCAAGGCAAACTTATATGAAGGCAAGGACCCTGATGGGTCATATGGTATTTTACGAAAAATCGGCTAAGTCCCAAAATGGTGATGTCAGAACTACACTAAAATGTTACCACACCAAGCAAGGCAAACTTATATGAAGGCAAGGACCCTGATGGGTCATATGGTATGGATCGAAAAATCGGCTAAGTCCCAAAATGGGGATGTCTGAACTACACTCAAATGTTACCACATCAAGCAAGGCAAACTTATATGAAGGAAAGGACCCTGATGGGTCATATGGTATTTTACGAAAAATCGGCTAAGTCCCAAAATGGGGATGTCAGAACTACACTCAAATGTTACCACACCAAGCAAGGCAAACTTATATGAAGGCAAGGACCCTGATGGGTCATATGGTATTTTACGAAAAATCGGCTAAGTCCCAAAATGGGGATGTCAGAACTACACTCAAATGTTACCACACCAAGCAAGGCAAACTTATATGAAGGCAAGGACCCTGATGGGTCATATGGTATTTTACGAAAAATCGGCTAAGTCCCAAAATGGGGATGTCTGAACTACACTCATATGTTACCACACCAAGCAAGGCAAACTTATATGAAGCAAAAGACCCTGATGGGTCATATGGTATTTTACGAAAAATCGGCTAAGTCCCAAAATGGGGATGTCTGAACTACACTCATATGTTACCACACCAAGCAAGGCAAACTTATATGAAGCAAAAGACCCTGATGGGTCAAATGGTATTTTACGAAAAATCGGCTAAGTCCCAAAATGGGGATGTCAGAACTACACTCATATGTTACCACACCAAGGAAGGCAAACTTATATGAAGCAAAAGACCCTGATGGGTCAAATGGTATTTTACGAAAAATCGGCTAAGTCCCAAAATGGGGATGTCAGAACTACACTCAAATGTTATCACACCAAGCAAGGCAAACTTATATGAAGCAAAAGACCCTGATGGGTCAAATGGTATTTTACGAAAAATCGGCTAAGTCCCAAAATGGGGATGTCTGAACTACACTCAAATGTTACCACATCAAGCAAGGCAAACTTATATGAAGGCAAGGACCCTGATGGGTCATATGGTATTTTACGAAAAATCGGCTAAGTCCCAAAATGGGGATGTCTGAACTACACTCAAATGTTACCACACCAAGCAAGGCAAACTTATATGAAGCAAAGGACCCTGATGGGTCATATGGTATTTTACGAAAAATCGGCTAAGTCCCAAAATGGGGATGTCAGAACTACACTCATATGTTACCACACCAAGCAAGGCAAACTTATATGAAGCAAAGGACCCTGATGGGTCATATGGTATTTTACGAAAAATCGGCTAAGTCCCAAAATGGGGATGTCAGAACTACACTCAAATGTTACCACACCAAGCAAGGCAAACTTATATGAAGGAAAGGACCCATATGGGTCATATGGTATTTTACGAAAAATCGGCTAAGTCCGAAAATGATGATGTCAGAACTACACTCATATGTTACCACACCAAGGAAGGCAAACTTATATGAAGCAAAAGACCCTGATGGGTCAAATGGTATTTTACGAAAAATCGGCTAAGTCCCAAAATGGGGATGTCAGAACTACACTCATATGTTACCACACCAAGCAAGGCAAACTTATATGAAGCAAAGGACCCTGATGGGTCATATGGTATTTTACGAAAAATCGGCTAAGTCCGAAAATGGGGATGTCTGAACTACACTCAAATGTTACCACATCAAGCAAGGCAAACTTATATGAAGGCAAGGACCCTGATGGGTCATATGGTATTTTACGAAAAATCGGCTAAGTCCCAAAATGGGGATGTCTGAACTACACTCAAATGTTACCACACCAAGCAAGGCAAACTTATATGAAGCAAAGGACCCTGATGGGTCATATGGTATTTTACGAAAAATCGGCTAAGTCCCAAAATGGGGATGTCAGAACTACACTCAAATGTTACCACACCAAGCAAGGCAAACTTATATGAAGGCAAGGACCCTGATGGGTCATATGGTATTTTACGAAAAATCGGCTAAGTCCCAAAATGGGGATGTCAGAACTACACTCAAATGTTACCACACCAAGCAAGGCAAACTTATATGAAGGCAAGGACCCTGATGGGTCATATGGTATTTTACGAAAAATCGGCTAAGTCCCAAAATGGGGATGTCTGAACTACACTCATATGTTACCACACCAAGCAAGGCAAACTTATATGAAGCAAAAGACCCTGATGGGTCATATGGTATTTTACGAAAAATCGGCTAAGTCCCAAAATGGGGATGTCTGAACTACACTCATATGTTACCACACCAAGCAAGGCAAACTTATATGAAGCAAAAGACCCTGATGGGTCAAATGGTATTTTACGAAAAATCGGCTAAGTCCCAAAATGGGGATGTCAGAACTACACTCATATGTTACCACACCAAGGAAGGCAAACTTATATGAAGCAAAAGGACCCTGATGGGTCAAATGGTATTTTACGAAAAATCGGCTAAGTCCCAAAATGGGGATGTCAGAACTACACTCAAATGTTATCACACCAAGCAAGGCAAACTTATATGAAGCAAAGGACCCTGATGGGTCAAATGGTATTTTACGAAAAATCGGCTAAGTCCCAAAATGGGGATGTCAGAACTACACTCAAATGTTACCACACCAAGCAAGGCAAACTTATATGAAGCAAAGGACCCTGATGGGTCATATGGTATTTTACGAAAAATCGGCTAAGTCCCAAAATGGGGATGTCAGAACTACACTCATATGTTACCACACCAAGCAAGGCAAACTTATATGAAGCAAAGGACCCTGATGGGTCATATGGTATTTTACGAAAAATCGGCTAAGTCCGAAAATGGGGATGTCTGAACTACACTCAAATGTTACCACATCAAGCAAGGCAAACTTATATGAAGGCAAGGACCCTGATGGGTCATATGGTATTTTACGAAAAATCGGCTAAGTCCCAAAATGGGGATGTCTGAACTACACTCAAATGTTACCACACCAAGCAAGGCAAACTTATATGAAGCAAAGGACCCTGATGGGTCATATGGTATTTTACGAAAAATCGGCTAAGTCCCAAAATGGGGATGTCAGAACTACACTCAAATGTTACCACACCAAGCAAGGCAAACTTATATGAAGGCAAGGACCCTGATGGGTCATATGGTATTTTACGAAAAATCGGCTAAGTCCCAAAATGGGGATGTCAGAACTACACTCAAATGTTACCACACCAAGCAAGGCAAACTTATATGAAGGCAAGGACCCTGATGGGTCATATGGTATTTTACGAAAAATCGGCTAAGTCCCAAAATGGGGATGTCTGAACTACACTCATATGTTACCACACCAAGCAAGGCAAACTTATATGAAGCAAAAGACCCTGATGGGTCATATGGTATTTTACGAAAAATCGGCTAAGTCCCAAAATGGGGATGTCTGAACTACACTCATATGTTACCACACCAAGCAAGGCAAACTTATATGAAGCAAAAGACCCTGATGGGTCAAATGGTATTTTACGAAAAATCGGCTAAGTCCCAAAATGGGGATGTCAGAACTACACTCATATGTTACCACACCAAGGAAGGCAAACTTATATGAAGCAAAAGGACCCTGATGGGTCAAATGGTATTTTACGAAAAATCGGCTAAGTCCCAAAATGGGGATGTCAGAACTACACTCAAATGTTATCACACCAAGCAAGGCAAACTTATATGAAGCAAAGGACCCTGATGGGTCAAATGGTATTTTACGAAAAATCGGCTAAGTCCCAAAATGGGGATGTCAGAACTACACTCAAATGTTACCACACCAAGCAAGGCAAACTTATATGAAGCAAAGGACCCTGATGGGTCATATGGTATTTTACGAAAAATCGGCTAAGTCCCAAAATGGGGATGTCAGAACTACACTCATATGTTACCACACCAAGCAAGGCAAACTTATATGAAGCAAAGGACCCTGATGGGTCATATGGTATTTTACGAAAAATCGGCTAAGTCCCAAAATGGGGATGTCAGAACTACACTCAAATGTTACCACACCAAGCAAGGCAAACTTATATGAAGCAAAGGACCCTGATGGGTCATATGGTATTTTACGAAAAATCGGCTAAGTCCCAAAATGGGGATGTCAGAACTACACTCATATGTTACCACACCAAGCAAGGCAAACTTATATGAAGCAAAGGACCCTGATGGGTCAAATGGTATTTTACGAAAAATCGGCTAAGTCCCAAAATGGGGATGTCAGAACTACACTCATATGTTACCACACCAAGCAAGGCAAACTTATATGAAGCAAAGGACCCTGATGGGTCAAATGGTATTTTACGAAAAATCGGCTAAGTCCCAAAATGGGGATGTCAGAACTACACTCATATGTTACCACACCAAGCAAGGCAAACTTATATGAAGCAAAGGACCCTGATGGGTCATATGGTATTTTACGAAAAATCGGCTAAGTCCCAAAATGGGGATGTCAGAACTACACTCAAATGTTACCACACCAAGCAAGGCAAACTTATATGAAGGAAAGGACCCTGATGGGTCATATGGTATTTTACGAAAAATCGGCTAAGTCCCAAAATGGGGATGTCAGAACTACACTCAAATGTTACCACACCAAGCAAGGCAAACTTATATGAAGGAAAGGACCCTGATGGGTCATATGGTATTTTACGAAAAATCGGCTAAGTCCCAAAATGGGGATGTCAGAACTACACTCAAATGTTACCACACCAAGCAAGGCAAACTTATATGAAGGAAAGGACCCTGATGGGTCATATGGTATGGATCGAAAAATCGGCTAAGTCCCAAAATGGGGATGTCAGAACTACACTCAAATGTTACCACACCAAGCAAGGCAAACTTATATGAAGGCAAGGACCCTGATGGGTCATATGGTATTTTACGAAAAATCGGCTAAGTCCCAAAATGGGGATGTCAGAACTACACTCAAATGTTACCACACCAAGCAAGGCAAACTTATATGAAGCAAAGGACCCTGATGGGTCATATGGTATTGATTGAAAAATCGGCTAAGTCCCAAAATGGGGATGTCAGAACTACACTCAAATGTTACCACACCAAGCAAGGCAAACTTATATGAAGCAAAGGACCCTGATGGGTCATATGGTATTTTACGAAAAATCGGCTAAGTCCCAAAATGATGATGTCAGAACTACACTCAAATGTTACCATACCAAGCAAGGCAAACTTATATGAAGGAAAGGACCCATATGGGTCATATGGTATTTTACGAAAAATCGGCTAAGTCCCAAAATGGGGATGTCTGAACTACACTCATATGTTACCACACCAAGCAAGGCAAACTTATATGAAGCAAAAGACCCTGATGGGTCAAATGGTATTTTACGAAAAATCGGCTAAGTCCCAAAATGGGGATGTCAGAACTACACTCATATGTTACCACACCAAGGAAGGCAAACTTATATGAAGCAAAAGGACCCTGATGGGTCAAATGGTATTTTACGAAAAATCGGCTAAGTCCCAAAATGGGGATGTCAGAACTACACTCAAATGTTATCACACCAAGCAAGGCAAACTTATATGAAGCAAAGGACCCTGATGGGTCAAATGGTATTTTACGAAAAATCGGCTAAGTCCCAAAATGGGGATGTCAGAACTACACTCAAATGTTACCACACCAAGCAAGGCAAACTTATATGAAGCAAAGGACCCTGATGGGTCATATGGTATTTTACGAAAAATCGGCTAAGTCCCAAAATGGGGATGTCAGAACTACACTCATATGTTACCACACCAAGCAAGGCAAACTTATATGAAGCAAAGGACCCTGATGGGTCATATGGTATTTTACGAAAAATCGGCTAAGTCCCAAAATGGGGATGTCAGAACTACACTCAAATGTTACCACACCAAGCAAGGCAAACTTATATGAAGCAAAGGACCCTGATGGGTCATATGGTATTTTACGAAAAATCGGCTAAGTCCCAAAATGGGGATGTCAGAACTACACTCATATGTTACCACACCAAGCAAGGCAAACTTATATGAAGCAAAGGACCCTGATGGGTCAAATGGTATTTTACGAAAAATCGGCTAAGTCCCAAAATGGGGATGTCAGAACTACACTCATATGTTACCACACCAAGCAAGGCAAACTTATATGAAGCAAAGGACCCTGATGGGTCAAATGGTATTTTACGAAAAATCGGCTAAGTCCCAAAATGGGGATGTCAGAACTACACTCATATGTTACCACACCAAGCAAGGCAAACTTATATGAAGCAAAGGACCCTGATGGGTCATATGGTATTTTACGAAAAATCGGCTAAGTCCCAAAATGGGGATGTCAGAACTACACTCAAATGTTACCACACCAAGCAAGGCAAACTTATATGAAGGAAAGGACCCTGATGGGTCATATGGTATTTTACGAAAAATCGGCTAAGTCCCAAAATGGGGATGTCAGAACTACACTCAAATGTTACCACACCAAGCAAGGCAAACTTATATGAAGGAAAGGACCCTGATGGGTCATATGGTATTTTACGAAAAATCGGCTAAGTCCCAAAATGGGGATGTCAGAACTACACTCAAATGTTACCACACCAAGCAAGGCAAACTTATATGAAGGAAAGGACCCTGATGGGTCATATGGTATGGATCGAAAAATCGGCTAAGTCCCAAAATGGGGATGTCAGAACTACACTCAAATGTTACCACACCAAGCAAGGCAAACTTATATGAAGGCAAGGACCCTGATGGGTCATATGGTATTTTACGAAAAATCGGCTAAGTCCCAAAATGGGGATGTCAGAACTACACTCAAATGTTACCACACCAAGCAAGGCAAACTTATATGAAGCAAAGGACCCTGATGGGTCATATGGTATTGATTGAAAAATCGGCTAAGTCCCAAAATGGGGATGTCAGAACTACACTCAAATGTTACCACACCAAGCAAGGCAAACTTATATGAAGCAAAGGACCCATATGGGTCATATGGTATTTTACGAAAAATCGGCTAAGTCCCAAAATGATGATGTCAGAACTACACTCAAATGTTACCATACCAAGCAAGGCAAACTTATATGAAGGAAAGGACCCATATGGGTCATATGGTATTTTACGAAAAATCGGCTAAGTCCCAAAATGAGGATGTCAGAACTACACTAAAAAGTTACCACACCAAGCAAGGCAAAGTACCTAGGTGAACCCTAGGAAGAAACACGGACCAAGTCAGATGGCCTAAGTCAATAGAACAAGTGACCTAGGCAAAGTTGTATGGCGCTGAGGACCCTGAAAAATCTGGTTAGTGTAGTTTAGACAGGGTAGGTTTTTGGGTCGGCCGAACCCCCTTATTTTGGGTTTTGGCCTCATCAAGAAGCTACACCTAGGCAAACTGCCTAGGGTGAAAGTGCGAAGACCAATCGAATAGTAAGACAAGTTTTGACCGATCGCCCTAGGCAAGCTTGTATGAAGAAAGGGACCCTATGGGTCATATGGAAATACATGAAAAATCGGCTAAGTCCCAAAATTGGGATGTCTGAACTACACTAAAAAGTTACCACATCAAGCAAGGCAAAGTACCTAGGTGAACCCTAGCAAGAAACACGGACCAAGTCAGATGGCCTAAGTCAAGAGAACAAGTGACCTAGGCAAAGTTGTATGACGGTGAGGACCCTGAAAAATCTGGTTAGTGTAGTTTAGACAGGGGAGGTTTCTGGGTCGGCTGAACCTCCTTATTTCGGGTTTTGGCCTCCTCAAGAAGACAGACCTAGGCAAACTGCCTAGGGTGAAAGTGCGAAGACCAATCGAATAGTAAGACAAGTTTTGACCGATCGCCCTAGGCAAGCTTGTATGAAGAAAGGGACCCTATGGGTCATATGGAAATACATGAAAAATCGGCTAAGTCCCAAAATTGGGATGTCTGAACTACACTAAAAAGTTACCACATCAAGCAAGGCAAAGTACCTAGGTGAACCCTAGGAAGAAACACGGACCAAGTCAGATGGCCTAAGTCAAGAGTACAAGTGACCTAGGCAAAGTTGTATGGCGCTGAGGACCCTGAAAAATCGGGTTAGTGTAGTTCAGACAGGGGAGGTTTCTGGGTCGGCTGAACCTCCTTATTTCGGGTTTTGGCCTCCTCAAGAAGACAGACCTAGGCGAATTGCCTAGGGTGAAACTGCGAAGACCAATCGAATAG
Source organism: Anopheles ziemanni (assembly GCF_943734765.1). Lineage (NCBI taxonomy): Eukaryota > Metazoa > Arthropoda > Insecta > Diptera > Culicidae > Anopheles > Anopheles ziemanni. The sequence goes on along the minus strand of NW_026689822.1, from coordinate 179,868 downwards.
TAAGACAAGTTTTGACCGATCGCCCTAGGCAAGCTTGTATGAAGAAAGGGACCCTTAGGGTCATATGGAAATTCATGAAAAATCGGCTAAGTCCCAAAATTGGGATGTCAGAACTACACTAAAAAGTTACCACATCAAGCAAGGCAAAGTACCTAGGTGAACCCTAGGAAGAAACACGGACCAAGTCAGATGGCCTAAGTCAAGAGTATAAGTGACCTAGGCAAAGTTGTATGGCGCTGAGGACCCTGAAAAATCGGGTTAGTGTAGTTAAGACAGGGGAGGTTTCAGGGTCGGCCAGACCTCCTTATTTCGGGTTTTGGCCTCCTCAAGAAGACAGACCTAGGCGAATTGCCTAGGGTGAAACTGCGAAGACCAATCGAATAGTAAGACAAGTTTTGACCGATCGCCCTAGGCAAGCTTGTATGAAGAAAGGGACCCTATGGGTCATGTGGAAATATACGAAAAATCGGCTAAGTCCCAAAATTGGGATGTCAGAACTACACTATAAAGTTACCACATTAGCAAGGCAGACTTGTATGAAGAACGGGACCCTGGTGAAAGTAGCAAATATCCCAAACCGAACATGAATATTATACACACAAGAGTACGAACATAAAGGAACACGGACCAAGCGTACCGAGAGAATCGGTACTATAGAGCCCTCGTGGTTCTACACAAAGACTTTATGTTCGGGGTTCACACCCCAAATCGAACGTGGAATTTACTTTCTGATGGTCATGCGGTCGTCCAAAGGGGTCTAGTATCCTGGGATGACAAGCATCACGGGCACAGCTCGTATCAAAACAGTCGAAGAGGCCCGCGAAAGCTTGCTTTCCATGGCTATGCGATGCACAAATTGAGTTTACTCACCGTAGTATAAAACGAACGAACCGAACCTATCCGAGTAGGGATAATGGGCGCAGTAACATACTTCTGTGACCCAGCGAGAGTTGAACGAGGTGACATGAACTGTCAGTGGCTTATATCAGATGGGATACATACATGAGATTGCTTTCAAATCTACACTCGAAAACCTAACCAAGTAAAAGCGAACGTGGGAAGGATTCGAAACCGGTCACGAAATCTTAAGCTGGAAAGAGTCATCACTATGGATACATATTATGCGAAACCAATCAAGTGCTCAGTACTGATCCAAAACCTAAGAGCACTAGTGAACACCTTATTCTCACCCTAGTTCACATCCAAGTGATCGACCACGTGTGTGAAGCAAAGACCAATCGAATTCCTCAATGGACCGAACACTATGAACAAATGGCCAAAAACGTTATAACTATCCAAACATACTACTATCTAGCGAAAGTCATCACGATGGAACCATACCATGATCTTTAACCTATAGCGCTCACCATATTCCTACCCAGAGTGCAAGTGAACAGATTGCCCACCCGTACCCAGTTCACAACCACGTGATCGACTAACATACCGAGGTTACCACAAGTCAAAGTTATACGTTTACAAGCGCAAGACCAATCGAAAACCCCGAAAGCAATCTCGACCCAAAATGTATTATCCGTGAGTGTAGTCGAGTCTCGTACTCGTCATCTGTAATCGTCGGATAGAATATCCAGTACACGGTTGTCTTTCCAAATGAAATCTACATACAGAACTCGCTCTTGGCAAATGGGTGGCAATGGCGCAATCAGGAGCGAGTTCCCGTCCGGGTGCCAAGTGATTGGCAAATGTCTGGGGGAAAGCAACCATATATTGATTTGTCTGTTAGTGTACTGGGTGTTTGAGGTATGTAGTATCCACGCTTGGTTGGGTGTGTCAGAGGACCGTGAATGCGTTCGCAACCCCAATTGGGGTACATCGGGAATGATTTTGTGGAACCGATGTGCCCGGCACACACTAAGTTTTGTTGCAAGTTAATAGTGTGCCATGTCCGGGGGGGTTGTGATTAAACTCTGGTGAATTGCGTACTGTGGTGATTGGGGTATGAAAGCCCCGCAGTTGCAATGATCGGACGCGCCTAGCGTGTCCTTTAGTTGATGGTAGGGAAATGAAGGCCCTTGTCAGCTCACCTAAGTATTCATGGAAGTTTGGCATAAGGTCGCTGTGGTAGGGGTATGAAGGCCCCGTCAGCGCATGCACAATCGGGCGCACGAGCGCTTAGCGGAGTCGAATGCCGCTCAAGTGCCTGTCCGGTGCATCGGGTGTGTGTGTGATACGAGGGCAATGAGGTTCGCACGGGGGCTCGCCTCCCGTGTGCTACCGGACTTGACAACATATAGAACGTGGTGTTTGCTCCTCCGGGTGCAATGGGACAATGAACATTCGAACGCAAAGTCGGAATTCTGGTTGATCCTACCAGTAATATACGCTCGTCTCAAAGGTTAAGCCATGCATGTCTAAGTACAAACAGATTTAATGTGAAACCGCATAAGGCTCAGTATAACAGCTATAATTTACGAGATCATCAACCTAGTTACTTGGATAACTGTGGAAAATCTAGAGCTAATACATGCAACATGCCAGGACCCTCGCGGGAACTGGTGCACTTATTAGTCAAACCAATCGCGGGTTCTCCGTGTCATTGAGTTGAAGTCTGGATAATGATGCTGATCGTATGGTCTCGCACCGACGACAGATCTCGCAAATATCTGCCCTATCAACTATGGATGGTAGTATAGAGGACTACCATGGTTGCAACGGGTAACGGGGAATCAGGGTTCGATTCCGGAGAGGGAGCCTGAGAAATGGCTACCACATCCAAGGAAGGCAGCAGGCGCGTAAATTACCCAATCCCGGGACGGGGAGGTAGTGACGAGAAATAACAATATGAAACTCTTTAATGATGTTTCATAATTGGAATGAGTAGAGCATAAATCCTTCTACGAGGATCAAGTGGAGGGCAAGTCTGGTGCCAGCAGCCGCGGTAATTCCAGCTCCACTAGCGTATATTAAAATTGTTGCGGTTAAAACGTTCGAAGTTGATACTTGTCCAACACAGTCCGGCTCCGCCGACCCGGTCAACCCGTGGTCGGTGGGCCAAGTCGGAATCTGGTTGCGACTCAATGGTGTGGTAGGGCACCAAGTCTGTGTCATGGTGTGCCCTTCAACGGGTGCAAGTGTAACATAGAGCTCGACCGCTCACGTTTACCTTGAACAAATTAGAGTGCTTAAAGCAGGGTGCCCAAACGCCCTAGAATAATCTTGCATGGAATAATGGAATACGACCTTGGTCTAATCTTTCATTGGTTTGTACTCAGACCGGAGGTAATGATTAACAGAAGTAGTTGGGGACACTAGTATTACGGCGCGAGAGGTGAAATTCGTAGACCGTCGTAAGACTAACTAAAGCGAAGGCATTTGTCAAGGATGCTTTCTTTAATCAAGAACGAAAGTTAGAGGATCGAAGGCGATTAGATACCGCCCTAGTTCTAACCGTAAACGATGCCAACTAGCAATTGGGAGACGCTACAACCAGGTGCTCTCAGTAGCTTCCGGGAAACCAAAGTCAGGTTCCGGGGGAAGTATGGTTGCAAAGTTGAAACTTAAAGGAATTGACGGAAGGGCACCACAATGAAATGGAGCTTGCGGTTCAATTTGACTCAACACGGGAAAACTTACCAGGTCCGAACTTATGGAGGTGAGACAGATTAATAGCTCTTTCTCAAATTTAAGGGTAGTGGTGCATGGCCGTTCTTAGTTCGTGGATTGATTTGTCTGGTTAATTCCGATAACGAACGTGACTCACATATGCTAACTAGAACGCAGTCAGCGTTAATGCGTCGATGCCGATTGGAACGGGTTAGGACCTTTCGGTGGAGTATGACCTGACACCTTCGCTGTTCGTGTGCGCAAGTGCACTTACGGTACGCTGCTTAGCAGGACAATTTGTGTTTAGCAAAATGAGATCGAGCGATAACAGGTCCGTGATGCCCTTAGATGTTCTGGGCTACACGCGTGCTACAATGTGGGTAGCAGCGTGTCTCCTATTCCGAGAGGAACGGGAAATCACTCAAATACTCACTTAGTAGGGATTATGGATTGCAATGGTCCATATGAACTCGGAACTTCTAGTAAGTGCTGGTCATCAGCCAGCGTTGAATACGTCCCTGCCCTTTGTACACACCGCCCGTCGCTACTACCGATGGATTATTTAGTGAGGTCTTTGGAGATGATCGTTCGCTGGATCCTCGTGAACCGCGTCTGCTTTATCGAAGTTGACCGAACTTGATGATTTAGAGGAAGTAAAAGTCGTAACAAGGTTTCCGTAGGTGAACCTGCGGAAGGATCATTAGTGGCCAAGTGATCCTTCCAGAAGTCCGAACCTGCGGGTTGAGACTTCGGCACAAGTTGCCATATGATAATTGACGAAACACTATAGAAGTCCGAACCTGCGGGTTGAGACTCAGGCACAAGTTGCCATATGAAAGTTGACGAAACACTAACAAGTCCGAACCTGCGGGTTGAGACTTAGGCACACGTTGCCTTATACATGACTTCGAACAAATACACAAGTCCGAACCTGCGGGTTGAGACTTAGGCACAAGTTGCCTTATACATGACTTCGAACAAATACACAAGTCCGAACCTGCGGGTTGAGACTTAGGCACAAGTTGCCATATGAAAGTTGACGAAACACTAACAAGTCCGAACCTGCGGGTTGAGACTTAGGCACACGTTGCCTTATACATGACTTCGAACAAATACACAAGTCCGAACCTGCGGGTTGAGACTTAGGCACAAGTTGCCTTATACATACATTGGCCAAATAAACAGAAGTCCGAACCTGCGGGTTGAGACTTAGGCACAAGTTGCCATATTATATTCGATCAAACACTAAGTAGTCCGAACCTGCGGGTTGAGACTCAAGACCGTAACAAGATGTTACTATACAAGTCCGAACCTAAGGGTTGAGACTTAATGCGATCTAGATACCAAGTTGACATCCAATACCTGTTGAGCAAAACCAAAGATTCCCTGTTCTCGAATGATTACACTATATAACAGGGAATCATGAAGAAATCAAGCAAGCGTGAAACAAAGTCATCACTTGGGCATGCTCGATAGCCAACCACATGACCTTAACCTAAGAGAGCATGCAAACCACATGATACCTATAAACGATTAACCCGCCCTAGTTCAATCGTTCACCAAGTGATGACTTCAGTATGGCTAAGAGAAAAACTTTTGAATGGGAAAAACTCTAAGTCCGAACCTCCGGGTTGAGACTTCCGCGTCGGAGGTGGGCGCACCTCCTATCCGAAAGATGGTGAATCAGGGGTGTTCGATCAGCAATGGTCGGATGCCCCGTCGTAGTCCAACTATGACAATCCAAGTCAAGACCTCCGGGTTGAGACTTCCGCGTCCGGAGGTACGCGTACCGCCTACCCGAAAGATGGTGAATCAGGGGTGTTCGATCAGCAATGGTCGGATGCCCCGTCGTAGTCCAACTATGACAATCAAAGTCAAGACCTCCGGGTTGAGACTTCCGCGTCCGGAGGTACGCGTACCGCCTACCCGAAAGATGGTGTGCTTCTGGGGTATTCGATGAGTCGGATACCCCGTCGTAGTCCAACTATGACAATCAAAGTCAAGACCTCCGGGTTGAGACTTCCGCGTCCGGAGGTACGCGTACCGCCTACCCGAAAGATGGTGAATCAGGGGTGTTCGATCAGCAATGGTCGGATGCCCCGTCGTAGTCCAACTATGACAATCAAAGTCAAGACCTCCGGGTTGAGACTTCCGCGTCCGGAGGTACGCGTACCGCCTACCCGAAAGATAGTGAATCAGGGGTGTTCGATCAGCAATGGTCGGATGCCCCGTCGTAGTCCAACTATGACAATCAAAGTCAAGACCTCCGGGTTGAGACTTTCTAAGAGTACAAGCATAAAGGAACACGGACCAAGCCGTACCGAGAGAATCGGTACTAGAGCCCTTGTGGTTCTACATTGAGAGAGCCCTCGTGGTTCTCATTAGGGGCTTTATGCAAGAAGTACTCAATACTGTGGTGTGAAGTATAAAGTATAGAGTCCTCCACTGGTCCACACTGCTTCGGCGGTCCTGGGTAAGATAGTTAGTTCTAGCTTGCCCTATGTGGAAGAGGACACAATACCCTACCTGTTGAGCTTGAAACAAAGTCATCACTTGGGCATGCTCATATTGCCATACACAATTACATTATATTCGAATGAGCATGCAAGCGACCCTATATAGACCGAACCAAAACGATAGATACCGCCGTAGTTCACCCCCACCAAGTGATGACTTCAGTATGGCTAGTGTGTGAAGTATAAAGTATAGTCCTCCCCTGGTCCACACTGCTTCGGCGGTCCTGGGTAAGATAGTTAGTTCTAGCTTGCCCTATGTGGAAGAGGACACAATACTTAATACTTAGAGTACAAGCATAAAGGAACACGGACCAAGCCGTACCGAGAGAATCGGTACTAGAGCCCTCGTGGTTCTACATTGAGAGAGCCCTCGTGGTTCTCATTAGGGGCTTTATGCAAGACGTACTCAATACTGTGGTGTGAAGTTTAAAGTATAGAGTCCTCCCCTGGTCCACACTGCTTCGGCGGTCCTGGGTAAGATAGTTAGTTCTAGCTTGCCCTATGTGGAAGAGGACTATACCCTACCTGTTGAGCTTGAAACAAAGTCATCACTTGGGCATGCTCATATTGCCATACAATATTCCATTATCTACTAATGAGCATGCAGCTATATGATTATAACCTGTAAACGATTACCCCGCCGTAGTTCAGCGCTTCAACCAAGTGATGACTTCAGTATGGCTAGTGTGTGAAGTATAAAGTATAGTCCTCCCCAGGTCCACACTGCTTCGGCGGTCCTGGGTAAGATAGTTAGTTCTAGCTTGCCCTATGGTGGAAGAGGACACCATACTTAATACTGTGGTGTAATGAACAAAGTATAGTCCTCCACTGGTCCACGCTGCTTTGCAGTCCTGGGTAAGATAGTTAATTCTAGCTTGCCCTATGTGGAAGAGGGCATACAAGACAAAGTATAGTTCTCCCCTGGTCCACGCTGCTTCGGCAGTCCTGGGTAAGATAGTTAATTCTAGCTTGCCCTATGTGGAAGAGAGCATACATGAACCAAGAACGAAGGTTATGATCGAGGAATGATTCGACAACTAACCGATGGTATGAAATGTGAAGAATTCAAGCAAGCACACAATCAAGTCATCACTTGGGCATGCTCGATAGCCAACCTCATGACATTAACCTAGTAGAGCATGCGAAAACCAATATATATGTAAACGATGCCCCTCCCTAGTTCAGCGCTTCAACCAAGTGATGACTTCAGAATGGCTAAATCAAATCGGTTCAAAACATACCATCGGTACCCTATTGAAACACACAAGTCGATATCAAACCTCTTAATTGTGTAGTCCTCCACTGGTCCACGCCGCTGCGGCGGTCCTGGGTAAGATAGTTCATTCTAGCTTGCCCTATGTGGAAGAGGGCACATTACTCAATACTGTGGTGTTATGAACAAAGTATAGTCCTCCTCTGGTCCACGCTGCTTCGGCGGTCCTGGGTAAGATAGTTAATTCTAGCTTGCCCTATGTGGAAGAGGGCATACAAGACAAAGTATAGTTCTCCCCTGGTCCACGCTGCTTCGGCGGTCCTGGGTAAGATAGTTAATTCTAGCTTGCCCTATGTGGAAGAGAGCATACATGAACCAAGAACGAAGGTTATGATCGAGGAATGATTCGACAACTAACCGATGGTATGAAATGTGAAGAATTCAAGCAAGCACACAATCAAGTCATCACTTGGGCATGCTCGATAGCCAACCTCATGACATTAACCTAGTAGAGCATGCGAAAACCAATATATATGTAAACGATGCCTCCCTAGTTCAGCGCTTCAACCAAGTGATGACTTCAGAATGGCTAAATCAAATCGGTTCAAACCATACCATCGGTATCCTATTGAAACACACAAGTCGATATCAAACCTCATGATTGTGTAGTCCTCCACTGGTCCACGCCGCTTCGGCCGTCCTGGGTAAAATGGAACATTCCAGCTTGCCCTATGTGGAAGAGGGCACATTACTCAATACTGTGGTGTGAAGTATAAAGTTCAGTTCTCCCCTGGTCCACGCTGCTTCGGCGGTCCTGGGTAAGATAGTTCATTCTAGCTTGCCCTATGTGGAAGAGGACACTTCATACTTCGTCTCTAAGCGGCGGCTTGACTCCTCCCTACGGGGAACGGGTTTACGCGCACAGCGGCGGCTTACGCACTATGGCAGTCATGGATGCCTTACGTTTCTATGAAAAGTGTGTTCCTCCCCTGGTCCACGCTGCTTCGGCAGTCCTGGGTAAGATAGTTAGTTCTAGCTTGCCCTATGTGGAAGAGGACACGTAGACTTACTGTGGTGTGAAGTATAAAGTTCAGTTCTCCCCTGGTCCACGCCGCTTCGGCCGTCCTGGGTAAAATGGATTCATCCAGCTTGCCCTATGTGGAATGAGGACACTTTATGCTTCGTCTCTAAGCGGCGGCTTGCTCCTCCCTACGGGGAACGGGTATACGCGCACAGCGGCGGCTTACGTTATGGCAGTCATGGATGCCTTACGTTTCCATGAAAAGTGTGTTCCTCCCCTGGTCCACGCTGCTTCGGCAGTCCTGGGTAAGATAGTTAGTTCTAGCTTGCCCTATGTGGAAGAGGACACGTAGACTTACTGTGGTGTGAAGTATAAGGTTCAGTTCTCCCCTGGTCCACGCCGCTTCGGCCGTCCTGGGTAAAATGGATTCATCCAGCTTGCCCTATGTGGAATGAGGACACTTTATGCTTCGTCTCTAAGCGGCGGCTTGCTCCTCCCTACGGGGAACGTCTATACGCGCACAGCGGCGGCTTACGCAAGTTAGTCACCCTCGGCAGTGGATCACTCGGCTCATGGATCGATGAAGACCGCAGCTAACTGCGCGTCATAATGTGAACTGCAGGACACATGAACATTGATAAGTTGAACGCATATTGCACGTCGTGGGAACCTACCATGATGTACAGATGACTGAGCGCTTATATTTGAGAAATGTATCGCATACATTTAACTACGCCGTGACACCCGTCACGAGACGTGCACCATGATGTTAACTAGGGTCGCGACGACCCGCTAGCATTAAAGAACCCGTGGTTTACAATATACTGGCATTGGAATTCGAAGTATTTAGAGCGTCCGTGTTCCCGCGTGAGGCGGAAGTACGAGGAGAAGGCGTGCTTGTGGTGTCTGTGGTGGTGTTTACTGATGTCTAGCTTCAGCTTATTTATTTATTTAAATAGAAGCGAAGATGTCAAAGTAGCGTCGAAGCAGCAGCGAATAGCACAAATGATTCAAGTATGGAAGTTGACCAAAGGAACACAAACAAACTAGCGTATGGGCAAAGGAAGGTATCAGTGAGTTAAACCACACGCGGGCTAACAGCCCGTTAACCGAGTCCAACGGTACATATTGGACATTGAAACAAAGTAGTCGCAAGCCAGATGTGACGATAACAACCGCAAGGTACATAAGCCTCAGTTCATGTGTGACAACCCCCTGAATTTAAGCATATTAATAAGGGGAGGAAAAGAAACCAACCGGGATTCCCTGAGTAGCTGCGAGCGAAACGGGAGAAGCTCAGCACGTAGGGGTGGCGGCCTGTCCGTCTATCCGATTCCGTGTACTGGTGCGTCTCACTATCCGTCATCTTAGCGCTTTTCAAGTCCAACTTGAATGTGGCTCAGAACCCATAGAGGGTGATAGGCCCGTAGAACAGCGCCCGTTGGATGATGGACCGAGCGTGCCATGGAGTCGTGTTGCTTGATAGTGCAGCACTAAGTGGGAGGTAAACTCCTTCTAAAGCTAAATACAACCATGAGACCGATAGTAAACAAGTAC